>NC_133472.1:41729032-41803771 GCF_025370935.1 Choristoneura fumiferana | reverse complement strand
TCTCAAGCAGAGGATCGTGGGTTCAAAACCCCGGCTCGCACCTCTGAAGTTTTGTCGAAATTCGTGTGCGAAATTACATTTTAAATTTACCGCGAGCTTTAATAATTTAATAATAACTTATTTCAGATTTCTCAGATCCATAGATTGTTAGTTATAAAGCACTTATAAAACTACGTAAGTATGCAAAACAAAATTAAATTAAATTAAAATTACGCTTTACGGTGAAGAGACGTGCGAACAGGAAACCTGCACAACCCTGCGAAGTAATTCAATGGTGCGTGTGAAGTTCCCAAACCGCACTGAGCCCGAGTGGGAGCTATGGCCCAAGCCCTCTCATTCTGAGACGAGGCCTGTGCCCAGCAGTGGGAATATAGGCTGGGAACTACCTCTATAAGGTGTACTTAGTGATACGAATCAGCTCGTTGAAATGGCAATGGACAGTAAGGACCTCTGACCCTTATACTATTTAATGAGAGCGGGACGGTACGATACGAACTTCGAGTTTCGAGTTTTGTAGTAGCCCTGCTGGCCAAATAGCACGGAAAATAGATGAAACGTTGGGGCTGAAAAGTTCTCGAATGGAGATCGGCAAGCGTAGTATACGTCCACCAACGAGATGGATGGAGATGTTTAAAGCCGTGGGTTCACGGTGGACGCAGGCCACTTCCAACCGAAGCTCTGGAGGTCCAGGGGGAGCCTATGTTCAACTGTTCAATGATGCTGTAGGTGTCCATGGGCGGCGGTGATCACTCTATCAGGTGACCCGCCTGCACGTTTGTCAGATGCTCGATAAAAAAATAGTGGACTGATAAAAAAATTTACAGTCGGTGCCTCAGCACGAGCCAGCAGGAGTGGACGTATAGTCGTCTACCTCACCTCCATACTATTTATACTTCAGTCACTCCTGCTGGCTCGTGCAGAGGCACCGACTTCAGACTGGTAGAAAATTGTTTTTTTGTGGTCGGTTTTTTTACGCCTTTTTAGTGTACTTAAAAGATCTAAGATACAGTAGTTTAATGTCAACTGCTCTTTTACGAAAAATTGTTTTTTTCCAATGCAGAGACGTTCATTATTGAGGAGTCCTGGTGCTTCATCACTCGTTCCATTTCACCATGCATTACGATGAGCATAAATTGCTTAGCAACTGACAACCGAATTGATAACCTCCTCCTTCTTTGGAAGTCGGTTAAAAAGTAGTGGGCTGATATATGATGATGATGATGGATGTAAGGCAGTGGTACCGATGGAACCAAATAAATCTTTCTCTCTACCGATAGTGCTGTATCAGGTACGCTAGTATTGGTAAAGAATAACAAGACGGAACACGAAAACAGCTGGTTGAGTCGTAATCCCTTTGCTGCAATCGCTCAAGCGTTCTGACGTTCCATTCATAATACAATGGCGCAAGTTACGAGATTATGAAGGCTTCGAGCTGCGTTTGCACCAACAATACGCGAGAATGTGTTGGGAGGAATTGGGATGCCCCAATTTTTGACAACATCAAATCGAAAACCATTTGGAGAAATAGGTGTTGTGAAGCGTTTTCAGGAATCAGATTCCAAAAATGTAATAAACTGAACTCATTTGACCCCTGCAGTGTCCCGTCACAAAGGCAGTTATAAAGCAAGTCTGTACTCTTAAGCAAATTGGCAGTTTGAAATGTTGCTGTCCTGCTTATAATAAAAAAAAATACTCACCCAAGTTCAAAATCAATATAATGGTATCTTAAAATATCCTATTCTTTCCAAAAATAAAATAAAAACTATAGGTTATTTTTTGGAGCATCCCAATTTGTTTTTCATGAAACCAATAGAATCGCTTTATTTACCTCGCCTCGCTCCACTCAGCTGTTTCCACCAAATATGTGCTGAGCAAGGCGAGGTAAAGCGTGTGTCTATTGGTTAAACCTTTTCCTGGCATTGCACGTATAACTACTATAAAGATACATAATTTAAAATCATCTCCTTATATATTTTTCAAGTTATTTTTGTTTAGCTCTACAAGAATACAACGACGCTTAAATTCAGTACAGTAGTTTCAACTTACCAAGAAAAGAAAGAAAGAAAGAAGAAAGAAAGAAAATACATTTATTCGGAACAGTGACAGAATAATTACGTTAAAGAAAGAGAAAAAAAAACAGTGTTACTGTTCACGAAACGGACCCACCTCAGCATAATGCTGGCTCAAGAGCTGGCGCTGGTCTTCCGGTGGGACCGTGAGGCCGTCATTGCACGCTGCACGTGCGTCCGGAAAAGGGTTAATGAATATCACATTACTCGCAACACATCCTCGCACATTATTGGTGGAAACGCTGCTTTATTGTCCGAAGCGTGGGTCATCGTTTACACTATCATCTTTTTACTAGACTTCCTGAAGGAAAGGTTATGTTTTTCGAGCTTGTATGTATGTATATTTCTTTGATCCTCTTGGCAGCCTAAACGGCTAGACGGATGTAACATATCAGGTATCATTAGATTCGTTATTATAACTGGCGAAGTGACATAGGGTATTACCTATATAAATTACAGTATCCGCCTAAAAATGGCGGTAGTTTCATGCTCAAAAAAGGTATATTTATCACGGGTACAGTCAAAAAACCGAGACGCATATCAGGGTGGATTTTTTAAGCTACTAATGTCATATTGATATACCATACATTTGTAAAAGAAATCATAGTGGTATTATTTATGAAAAAGTACCTTTTGTCTAGATTTCTTTTAAACAAAACTTTTCCTATGACTTGCGCCGTGCCCCGTATCGCTTCGATCTCATTGTCTCACGGCCCGGAGCGACGACGAAAGACGAAAAATTCTAATTGTGTTACTTGTGTTACTGAGCCGTTGTGCTAATCCATGAAGTGTTCATCATCCATCCCAGCCCATATACGTCCCACTGCTGGGCACAGGCCTCCTCTCAGAACAAGAGGGCTTGGGCTATAGTTCCCACGCGGGCCCAGTGCGGATTGGGAACTTCACACGCACCATTGAATTGCTTAGCAGGTTTGTGCAGGTTTTCCTCACGATGTTTTCCTTCACCGCAAAGCTCGTGGTAAATTTCAAATGTAATTCCGCACATGAATTTCGAAAAACTCAGAGGTGCGAGCCGGGGTTTGAACCCACGACCCTCTGTTTGAGAGGCGATAGGTCAAACCACTAGGCCACCACGGCTTCTCAAACCACTAGGCCACCACGGCTTTTTTCCTATGACTTGCGCCGTGCCCCGTATCGCTTTGATCTCATTGTCTCACGGCCCGGAGCGACGACGAAAGACGAAAAATTCTAATTGTGTTACTTGTGTTACTGAGCTGTTGTGCTAATCCATGAAGTGTTACCGGGTAAAAATTCAAAAGTTCGGAGAAAAATCCTGAGAATTTGTCACAATTTCAGGGTTTTTTGTCTCAAACTCAGGTACCATCAGCCAAATATGTGGTCTACCACCCCAAAGTTGATAATCGTTTGCATGTCATATAACAATAATGTCAATAGAGGTCTGTAAACTTGAAAGTTCAACTTTAGCGACATATTCATTTGATAGGACTTGTTTAAAAAATGATAAACCACTTATTTGGCTGAGGTACCTAATATAATAATTGAAAAAGTCAATTATTATAAGAATTATTTATATTATTGTGATCTCGCTTGATTTAATTTGTGCAATTAACATGGCCCAAGTTATTTTTTTCTGTCTCTATAATGTATAAAGGGGATAATTTTTTAATTTTGTTTTGCACTTTTTAATAGGAAGATACAAAAATGATTATATTATGCAAAATTCTAAAAACCCTGATATTTCCCGAGTCTCAAAATCCCGAGATCTCAGGACAAATCCTGAGATATGGTAACCCTGAATCCATGGGAGCAGTGGACATTCGGTTCTAGCTAACGTTCCCATGTGTAACGTTGGCATTTTCAATTTACCGTTTAAAAGTTCACTGTTTCCGGCGGTCAGGATAGCCCACTAGATAGAGAACCTGAGTACCTATGAAGATCGAGGTCTCTTCGTTCTCCAAACGAGGCAGATATTTTTATGTATAAAATACGAATGTTGTGTACATTGCAGACACATTTTAAGTATGTTCAATACCCATACTACATGCTTTTCTTACTTTGGGACTAAGCCAATGAGGGCTATCGTTTTTTGTCTCACTAGATGGCGCACAGTTGCGTGAGGTTTTTAAGTATGGATTTCAAAGTCTGTTATTACGGGCGTGAAAACAAAGTTTAGATTAAAATCATATTTAATACACCTTAAAACCGTACCATAAAAATATCGAGCATGCCACCACAGTGTTGCATAGTCCCCGTTTTGTTCGGAAAAAAGGGAGGACACAGGTTCAGATATTTATTTATTTAGTCGTACTAAGAATGACGTGTTGAATAGTTTGGTTCGTACACGGAGAATAGTTGTGTGGGGTGTGAAATAGTTTTTAATCATATTTTTTGCCAAATATGATTTCGAACATGAATTTGGAGATTCGCGTTCAAGTTAATTACTATGTTAGAATGTAATATCGCTCAAAAGTAATAACCACAAATAAAGTCACGAAAAACTTTTACAGGGGTGTTCAGTTAAACTATCCCAGCTGAAATATTCCCGAATAATTTGAAGGCACCTTGTATATTTAGGTATACTTATGGTAATTTGTTAAAGCAGTCTAATACAATCGCCAAAAACTTAAACACAAAATCACAGAATGTGGAAAGTATTCATGCATTTGTGTAAATAACTGTAAGGTGTGGCAATAAACATTTTTGTACTTTTTTTTTATTTAACAAAAATAAAATATTTTACTAGAATCATTTTAATTACTAGTTTTATTAAACGTCGTTATTTCTACTCCCATACACGCGTCAAAAACCGACGCTATCGCATGTATCGCCAAAACATCGAAGGTGCGTCGCGTGATCCGCGAACTTTGTACGAGCCGGCGCATGGCCGCTATCTCGTCTCCGGGTCACTGCGTTATCGAGTCGGTCGGAGTCGGAACCCTTGGGCGAAAGCCGGCCCTTGGCGATGTGGCGAAAGTCAAGCTGGCCAAGTACGTAACTGACTTGCAATAAGTTTTTTGTTAAAAAAAAATATTGCTTAATACAAACTTTTTTGCTCTGTGCTTTTTGTTGAATGTACTTGCATTGTCGTCCAAACTACATTTTCGTACCAAATTTCAAGTTGATGCTGTTACCGTTGAGTCATATTTTATTCAAACGTATTCTTTCTTAAAATCACACACACACACACACACACACACACACACACACACACACACACACACACACACACACACACACACACACACACACACACACACACACACACACACAAATAGCCAAAATCAAAATATCCGATCGAAGGAACTAAAGTCCGCTTAGCTCGAAAATAACAAGAAGATGTGGCATTGGGCAGACCATGTCTCGAAGAACTGAAAACCGTTGGCGGAGAAAGAACCATGAAACGAAGAGGAAGCCTTGGCAAGCCTCCCACTAGGTGGACTGACGATATCGCAAGAGTTGGGGGCCACTCTTCTTCCTCACGAGGTTTCCTCCACAGTAAAGCTCGCCATAAAAAGTATAGTCATCGAAAATGCTCTTCTTTTTTAGGGTTCCGGAACCCTTATAGTTTCGCCATGTCTGTCCGTCTGTCTGTCCGTCCGCGGCTTTGCTCTGAGACTATCAGTGCTAGAAAGCTGCAATTTTGCACTGATATATATGTAAACTATGCGAACAAAACGGTACAATAAACAATTAAAAAAATATTTTTTTAGGGTATAAGTGGCGGTGATTTTTCTTCTCATCCAACCCTATAGTGTGGAGTATCGTTGGATAGGTTTTTTTAAAATCATTCTGGGCTTGCTAAAGCGATTTTTCGATTCAGTGATTTATTTGCGAAATATTCAACTATATATAAATTTGAAAAAATTCAAGATGGTAGTAAGTATATCAAACTTACAAGGAAAACTATAACGGTTAAGTTTGCTTGGGAATTATTAGTAGTTTAAGAGTAAATAGCCTAAGGTATAAAATATACCTAAACTTGGAAGTTTCCGTATAAGATACGAAATCCTTAGAAAAATATTACTTAATTTTTTCGTAATGGCTACGGAACCCTATTTTGGGCGTGTCCGACACACTCTTGGCCGTTTTTTTTACCAATTGTCTTTATCAAGTTTGATATGGTATCAGTGTCAGTATCTAATAATGTAAATGCAGAACTAACTCGATACTAACGCCATCTAGCGATATTTCCTGTCAAGAAACCTTCATTGTTATGATTATGAGTAAATATCAATCGATTGCTTCTAGCGTTAAAATGCGAACTATTTGTAAGTTATCGTAACTTGACATGTAATGTAACATATAGTTTTGTGGGGTAACCTCGACTGATAAGAAATGTATTGCTAGACATATTCATAAGTATACGCACGTTAACATATAATAATATAGTGATGAATAGATACATTAATAAACTATGTAGATAAGGACGAGGACAGGAGAGTTTCAATCTATTGATGTTTCTAACAAATGATTTGCCAGTTTTATTAATTCCCGACGCAAAAAACAGGGGTATATATATGTCTGACGCCAATGTAATTATGTCTGTCTGTGACATCGAAGCTCACAAACGGAGTTTGCCAAAGCGAGTTTCCTTGCGTTCTTTGCTATGTATGATAAAAATTCAGGTGATTTTAATATATTTGACTTTGAAATGACAACAGGTATGTATATTCAAGTTTTCTAAGTTGATATGTTACCTATAACATAACTAGCTTTATTAACCCGTGGCTTCGCACGCATTAGAAATAGTTTAATGCTGTCTTAAATGAACTGTTGTATATTAATCCCGTGCAATTTTTGAAATATACAACGACAATCGTTTACTTTACACTATTCTTGTTACCAAGGCAACGCAATAAAGTCTTAGAATTTGGATTGAAAAAATTTTCTCGCACAACGCCATCTCTTGATTGCAGACGAAATTAACTTATGGGCTCCCCACATCTATCGACGCGGAATCGAAAAAACTCTTTATGTCCACGCAATAAGAGTGAAAGACGTCGACGCGTCCGCAGGCGTCGGCCGAGCCGATACGAGCCGAACCATGATTTGTTAGCTCTTATTGCGTACACATAAAGGATTTTCCTATCGGCTTTACCCTTACCCTTATACGTCATCTTGAGAGCCAAGGTACGTCACCATTGGACAGCGCCCTCTATTCTTGTTTAATCTGTCATCTCCCAGGATAACAGGATCAAAGGAATTTGGGCACAAATTTGTGCCTCTGGGAGAGGACAGGTTAAATTCTATCTGTACGCCAAGTTTCATGTAAATCATCACAACAACATCAAACATCCAAACATATTCACACTTTCACGTTTATCATTTTAGTAGGATAGGGTAGAATACCAACGTCATGGTTGGTTACCAAATTACAGATTTTTAGTAACAGGAGTGTCTGAGATTAGTCTAAGAGTGCTGATAAGCTTGAACATTCACTTCTTGTAACAAGACATCGAGCATTCATCGTTTATCAATTTGGCGAAATGAACAATGAGTATGAACAGAGCCTAGCATAGAGCTAAACTTTGCTACAAACATTTTCTCAAACATGACATGAAATATTGACGTTGTGTTACAAATAATAGGCCGAGAAGTATCGCGCTGCAGGCGCTGTGGCTCAGCTGCGTGCGCGCGGTCACTCTAGCGGCCTGCAAAGAGATTTCATACAACCTTGCAGGCCGCTGGCCGGCAATGCGACCGTCTTTTGTTTCAACGCGCGCTCTGCGACACGCACGCGGCCCACGCCCAGCACCACCGCCCGCAGCCGCCCGCCGCCAGCAGCCACACAACAGGGCGACCAGACTAGCGTCCCGCCAGCTTCATTTCTTGTTTTTTTTTTTATTTCATGTAATGTTTGAGAAAAGCACTATACAAGCCTCGGCCGGAACCTGGGGTTGCCGGCCTCGCATCCCTATCCGGCCTCGCTACGCTCGGCCGTCTATATCTGCTTGGCCGGCAACCCCCTACTTCCCGGCCTCTACAGTAATGTACTATTACACGATAATTCTAGGCGACGCTCTAGTAAATGCTTGTCTAAAATTTTATTATTGTTTGACAAATGCTCGGCCAAAAGCTCGGAACTTTTCCATTCGCTTGAATGCTCGCTAGACCGCTCGCTAGAATTGTCGCTAAAACGCTGCTCCTTTGAAATGATTTTATTTAGCTTGCCCTGTTTATTGTTGTTGTGTCTAGTTATTAAATTTTGCCATTTAATCTACAGAAAACAGTAAGTAAATGCTTCCTAACTATGAATTAGATGTGATAAAATCAATGACATACTTGCCCAAACTCCCGATAAACACATTCAGTTCTATTATTCCCTGGGAAGTCCGCCAACACTGTTTCAGATATCCGGCAAATTGTTGTACAGTTTGATTAATTCGAGTTAACACTTGACAGATGGGCGTGCCTTCAGTCAAAAATAAAGCCATTATTAGTATACCGCTACCCACGTTTACAGATTATGTAAAAACTATCTTATTGTATGACCTCAAAGTTGAAAATTGACGGCAAGCCATCTGTCAAGTGTTAACTCCAAGTAATCCTACTGTAAGCCTAATACGGTATTTGACAACTCCTGAATTTGCCATATCTTAATATTATTATGAAAATATAGATATACAGACAGTGTTTAGCGAAGAGAAAACTTAAATCGGTTGAAAATTGGATTTATAGTGAATTATTGAAATATCTATATACCTGTCTCTTTCTCAAACGCTTTTCTCTGTGCAGCAAGTATGGCGGTACTGGCGTGTCACGTCGTCACACGCCAGTCACATGCCAGTATGTCTTTCTCTGTCTAATCTTGAATTTCAATCCCTCATAACTTTGTTATTTGTAAAGGTAGCTTAAAAATTCTTTCTTTATTCGATAACAGGCATTGTGTAGTTTTAATTTATAAAACATATACAAAATAGTCAAATACCGTATTATCTTGGAGTATTCTGGAGCATCTCTGTCACGGTGATCTGATTCCGAAGTTAACAGCTTATGGGTGCAAGACAGATAAAAATACTACACGTAACCTCCCACACTGTCCCAAAAAACGAACAATGCTGCTAATATAAATGCAAAAGTTTGTGCCGTTAAAAAAGCTGTTTCTGTTCAAATTGCAGGGGAACCAAAATCAATACGGTACAGTTGTAGCACCAATATCTGACTATCTGATACGACTCTATATCTGGGGCCAGTAGGACGTGCCAGATATTTTCGCACGCTCCGCTGTGTTGATATTATTACGGGTAATTGTACTGAGTTGTTCTAGAAAGTTAAAATTTGGTATGAAGGTAGCTCAGTATAGTAGAACTAAAAAAAGTCTGAGAATCTACATTTTTTTAATGACTGTGTACATTACTAACCAATCCAAATGACGCCACATTGCGTACATTTTGCTTAGGAGAGGGGCTCTGGTAACACTGGATATTCATACATACCTAAAATATTGTACGGAACCCTAGGTGTGCTTGGCTGTTTTGTAATATTAGGCACATAAGAACTAAAGTATATAAAATAAATAAATAAATAAATAAATATCATGACATTTGACACCAACTGACCTAGTCCCAAACTAAGCAAAGCTTGTACTATGGATACTAGGCAACGGATAAACATACTTATATAGATAAATAAATACTTAAATACATATTAAACATCCAAGACCCGAGAACAAACATTCGTGTTATTCACACAAATATCTGCCCCGGCCGGGATTCGAACCCAGGACCACAAACTTCGTAGTCAGGTTCTCTAACCACTTAGAATATAAAATTGGAACCCTAAAAGGAGTTCTCTGATACCATTTTTACGTCATACATTTCCAGAAACTGAACTACCAAGCGGTACGAAAATGTAACAAAACCAGTATTAACACGGCTAGCGTCGGGTTACAAATCCGCACGGAACCCTCGGAGCGCGAGTCAGATTCGCACTTAGCTGGCATTATCAAACATATAATGTATGCTGTATTGCGCCGAAACCGTACTGATATCTTTGTTGATAACAATATCATTGCAGAGGACAGCACTAGCTGCTGCCGTGTTAGTCACCTCTCCGATGGCCTCTTGACCGCGCTCACTACTACGCTTCAACATACTATCTAGTTGGAACGAGTTTATTTTAAGCTAATATAACTAACCTTTACCCGTGGATTCGCTCGAGTGAGCCGTGTACTCTGAACTGAATTAGAATAACCTAACCATAAAAAAAGTCATTTTTAATACAAGCTTTTTTTGCTGACTGTAATTTTTGTTGACTGTACTTGCATTGTCACACAAACTACATTTGCATAACAAATTTCAAGTCGATGCTATTAACCGTTGATGAGTTCAGTCCTGCGGAGACGATCCTGGCTGGACTACCAGGATGTCACTACTAGGTTATTGTATTGTCACGTGGTTTACATAAGTATTCCAAATTTCAAGTCAATCTGACAACTGGAAGTTGATCAAACTTAACTTGCAAGATTTAACTACAGACAGACAGACAACGGGACAGGTGAAACTAAATAAAAGCTTGTAAAAACACTGGCCTTCATGTAAACAACCTGTGGCATATCATGCAGAACTTGGAAGAATTTAATTATTTCTTAATACTAATTATTTGGTAGGTACATTTATACCAAAGATCGAAACGCTATCGCAATTCAACAAACAAACTTACTAATATTTTTAAATAGTGCTGTGATAACGACAAATCCGGAATCGTTCTGTTGACAATATTATACATTTTACTAATAGTATAGATATGAAAGTTTGTATGTTCCTCTATCACACTAAAACTCTGGACAGGGTTTTACTATATCATGTACTTACTTCATAATTGTAACCTTTATTATTAAGCTTTAACCTAAACTTAGTATTTACTTTAGCCTAGTACAGTTACCAGCACCAATATCTGACACAACAAGCGTGCATATAAATATCTGATACGACTCTATTTCTAGGGTCGGTAGGACGTGTCAGATATTTTTGCACGCTCCGCTGTGACCGAAGCCTTAGTGATAGTATAATTATGAATTGACAACAAAATTATCAGTATCAGTATAGCGTGACAGTGTCTCTACAGCACGTGCTTTTAATCAATAAAATGTATTGATATCGTTTAATGCCTGACCTATGAATTAAGAATGTAAAATAATTAGTAAAGAAATACTATGTATCGTGTCTGGATACGAAATGCATTAGAGATCAATTACATACAATTACAACATATGTTAAACTACTTTGTATACCTACATGGACGATACGAGGCGTAGGTATATCTTGATCTAAGTGACAGTTGCTAAGTGAGGGCAAACCTTCACATTTTGAATATTTTTATTTTATTTATTTACTAGTCTGAACTGTGGCTTTGCTAGCGAAAAATATAAGGCAAACGAATGAGGGTATTTTGACAGCTGGAATATAACTATATGGCGTGGGGTGAGAGAGTATCGAGAGGTCCGTCTCATATTACAGTCTTGGTTGCGATTGGCTTATTTGTGAGTTCTTTTGGCATCACACCACAGTGCAACGTCTCTAATTTTTCTCTCTTCTCCTATCTATGTTTTTACCATAGTAAAATAGGACTGTGTTTTTGTTGTAATGTAGTGTGTTTTGTTCTTTAAATTTCGTTAAGGTTTCGGATGTCACAGTCACATGGATCCCAAAGGAATATTGGGATGAAAAGTAGACTAGAATTTAATCAGAGTTTAATTAAATAAATGATTGCTTTTGGTACTTCAAAAATACTAATAAAGTTACAATAGTTCGAACTTGGTACAGTCACTTGGTGCATTAATATCTGCCGCAGCGGAGCGTGCAAAAATATCTAACACGACCTTCCGGCCCTAGAAATAGGGTCGTATCAGATATTTATGCACGCGTGTTGTGTCAGATATTGGTGCTGGTGACTGTACCCATAATGAAACATAAAGTGATCCAAGCTTTTCAAATACACATTTTTAAGCCGAGTTTAGACTTGCAACAAAAATCGTGTAAGTTGCACTACATTGCGGCTCTCGATTGACCACTACAAACTCGTTGGCTTGACGACCTCTCAATTTACCTAATGCAACTTGCACGATTTTTCTTGCAAATCTAAACTCGGCTTAACGCTATTTAAATTGGTTCCACTTGCAATTAGGGACATTTTGTATTAGTGTTGATACTAAAGCATTTTCTGTGTGTGCGTTGTTCAGCTTAACATTAGTGTATGGGCGCAAAACGCGTAAACATACGACATACCACGTGCCCTGTAAACCTAGGTTTACAATTCACAGACAACATATTTCTATGCACTTTTGGTCGCATCTTAAAGATTAAGTTATCCACAGCGGGAGTACAAACACCGTCGACAAATTGGCCAAGGGTCAATGCGTGTAAAAAATCCTTTTAAACCGTAGGAAACCGAACATGCAAACTTGTATTTGTATTTGAACAATGTACGTACCCACTGAGGTGTATAATAACAAAAAGAATCCTGACCTACAAAATGTGTTGTATGAAGCAGATGGCTTTGCGGAAGTAACGGCATTCTCAGCTTTACTCGTTGGTGTCAAAGGTTAGTTTAGTTTGTCGCAGGGTTTGGGGTGCGCTGACAAACGAAAGTTGACAATTATATTGTGTGTGTCAGTATTGTTGTTTGACATCTTTATGTTCGGTCTATCGTTTGTTGTGGTTAGACGGTTTATTATGAGCCGCGATCTTTAGCGATGTTTTTTTATATAGGTTATGAACATTCTTCGGTTTTGTAAGTTGTGGTGATGGTGGATGTTTATATTTTTATTTATTTATAAAAACAAATGAAAGTTTTACAGTTTCTATATATAGAATTCGCGTCGGAATGGCGTCCGATACCGATATCGGATCGGATGATCTGAAAACGCTCTTATTGCTAATTGCTTAATGATTAGGATTACCAATTTAATTTAATTGAAATAATGCAAAAAAATCATCATCATCATCATTTCGGCCTAAATACGTCCCACTGCTGGGCACAGGCCTCCTCTCAGAATGAGAGGGCTCGGCCGTAGTCCCCACGCGGGCCCAGTGTGGTTTGGGATATTAGTAAGTTTTGTACGACAGACTAAAGCACAATGTGGAGCACTATTTTAATTTTATTTTAAGACTTGTAGTGCGAAATATGGTTGGATACGTCAAGATGATTTTAATCCTAATCAGCATCTCTTAAAACCATTAGGGGGTTGCTAAAACGATTTTTCGATTCAGTGATTTGTTTACAAAATATTAAACTTTAAAGTGCAAATTTTCATTAAAATCGAGCGTCCCCCCCCCCCCTCTAAAATCTAAACCGGTGGGTGGAAAATTTTTAAAAAATTCAAGATGGTACAAGGAAAACTATAACGCTTAAGTTTTCTTGAGAATTATTAGTAGTTTAAGAGTAAATAGCAGCCCAAGGTATAAACTATACCTAAACTTGGAATATTCCGTACAAAATACGAAATCCTTAGAAAAATATTACTTATTTTTTTTCGAAATGGCTACGGAACCCTATTTTGGGCGTGTCCGACACGCTCTTGGCCGGTTTTTATATCTACTTACATTTGTACTTTTCCTTACATATATACCTACTTGTACATCTACTATATATTATGTCGACATATAAACACTCCCATCCATCTATCCCAGCCTATATACGTCCCACTGCTGGACACAGTTCTCCTCTCAGAACAAGAAACATATATAGATAAATACATACTTAAATACTTATTAACCATCCAAGATCCGAGAGCAAACATTCGTATTATTCATAAAAATATATGCCCCGGCCGGGAATCGAACCCGGGGCCTCAAGCTTCGTAGTCAGGTTCTCAAAACTTGGCTATCCGGTCGTCTATCGTCGTTCCCACGGGAATTTAGCAAAATTCCCGAATTTGAATCAAATTGTTGGACTTAATAATTAACGCGTGCGAAGCCAGGGGTAAACACTAGTATGTAATAAAAAATAGTACAAATATTGTTACTTGCGTTAAAAATAAAGCCCTTAATTCGTTTAGTGGTTACGTACGAATAGATAAACATACTAACAGTGCAAACCCGCAAAATAATACGATTTGATGCCCAACTGTGCGTAACATTAACTTATACATTTCTTAGTTAAAATGAACTCTAAATTAAGTCTCATAAGTTTGAAATTTCAATAATAGTCGTTGTAACTGTTGTTGGAGGTGGATAAGTTAAATTGAGTCTTATTGTGAGGGGGTGAGGTGTTGAATTTGATTGGATATTGCGTTGTTTGATCAGGGTTGAGACAAGCGCGGTATTAGCATATAATATAGGGTTGTCAGTTTTACTTTTACGGGTTCTGTAGATAAATAAAAACAGAACTCGTATGAGATTCTTTCGTTGTTCGTATGTCTGTCTGTTTAAGGCAGTCATGTAAAATCATACAACATTCTTGTCTAGGGAACATCGAAACACAATTTGGTGTGTTATACCTTTATTTTAATGGAATAAAACTTTTGTATGAATTACAGTTTTTTTAATGGTTTTATGGGTTTAATTTCAACAGAACCCAAGGAAGCATGGAACTAAGTATGAATAAAAATATGTGTTTTTACACTATCAAATTGTCAAATTAAAATGCGTACAGCTGGCCTAACACTACATAGCTTACTTTTGAACATGAAACTACCGTGAGACTACCGGGTCGAAGACGTGAGTTATCCGTTACAATATCATTTAATACATAGCTTACGCTTACGCTTACGTTTTAACAGGAGTGTGATAGGGTGATTAATTTTACTTTTTTATTTCAGAAAAAAAATGATATTTAGAAATTACATACTTATATGCCTTATATTGTACCTATGTCTATTTCTTTTAGTAAGTAAGACGTAGGGTTCGTTTTCTTAACCGTCAATTGTTAATACGGAACCCTTTGTACCGTGTTACCCCTCACCTATCAAACGAAAGGGACGGATGACCCTTGACAGAACAAACGAAAGGGACGGATACTTGACAGAACAAACAAATACATCACATTGTATAACCTCGAGTGCGCCGGCGCAATTGAAATGTCAGCGAGTTTCTCTGGGGCTCTCCCTAGTTCGAGTGACGTATCATGCCGTCCCTCGCGCTCTCCTATCCAATGCTATTAGCGCGAGAGGGACAGCGATAAATTTAGACAAGGCCTGTTTATCAAGTGCTATGTCATTAGCCACGCGATGTAGAGTTTGTTTCGAGTGTTTTTTTTGTTGTTGTATTTTGACACTGTAGAGTCAAGAGGGTTATTGTTTTAGAACAATTGTATTGATGTTAATAAATGGAATAATAAAACTGGACTGCTTGGAGTCGGATTCGCGTGCCACACAAAAAAAGCAGGAAAAAAATTAAAGGTTAGAATTCTACTAAACTTTAATGGGAATTCACATAAATAAGTAAGTGGAGACTTGATGATACGTTTTTGTTAATACAATGTATGTTGACCTAGTGAAATTTCCGGAGTATGTTGGGAACCAACAAGAATATTTTTATTTATGTTTTTATTATGGCAACACGGCTTGCCCCCTCTCTCTCTGCTTGAATATGCTTACGATGTAACGCATGTGTCTCTTGTGTTTAATAATTAAAATAAACTGTTTCTTGGTGTAAAAAAGTGTTTTCGTGCCACCATCAACTCCCACAGCCATTATACTGAACCCAACAGAGTATACTCGTACTAGTGTATATATGTATATAAGTAGCTATGTATGCAAGTCGTCATTTGTCTGCTTAACATAAAAAAAACTTTTTTTTGTACAAAATACGTAAAGAAACACAATTGACAAGCATTGAGATTCATTCGACGACCGGATGGCCGAGTGGTTAGAGAACCTGACTACGAAGCTTAAGGTCCCGGGTTCGAATCCCGGCCGGGGCAGATATTTGTATGAATAATACGAATGTTTGTTCTCGGGTCTTGGATGTTTATATGTATTTAAGTATGTATGTTATCTATATACGTATGTTTATCCGTTGCCTAGTGTCCATAGTACAAGCTTTGCTTAGTTTGGGACTAGGTCAATTGGTGTCAAGTGTCCCATGATATTTATTTATTGATATTTATATAAAGGGAATTCATCCCTTATTATATTTATCGTATGGCTTACAAATTACACTCAAATAACTTAAATTTACATTTCCTAAGGTATTCTGCTGCTTCGCTCGTAAGGGTTTTGAAGTCTTCTATTTTCCCTCCGTATTTTGTTAGGGGGCACTCCAGCACGTTATGGCGCACTGTCTTTTTCGAATGTCCACATTTGCACGATCCACCTTCACTCCAACCCCACTTTTTCCGCAGGTGGGCACAGTGACCAACTCCTGTCCTCAAATCCCTTGAAGCAGGGTTACTCAAAGTGGGGTACGCGAACCCCTAGGGGTTCGCTATTCAACGGTAGGGGGTTCGCGACAAGGTTTACGTGACTCCAAAAACCACCAGGCTACAAGACTAACAAGATGATTAAGATTGGTTTTTGGAGTCTTTTGTATTTTTTATTTCAACTCCAAATTGTTACTTATTTGTTTATTATTTGTTGTTGTTTGTTTCAGTTTGTATTTTCGTTGGCAAGATGATTCTTACCTATATTTGTTACCTTTTATTGAAATAAATAATATACATTACACTATGATGATGATTGAAATAAAAATAACCTTAGTTTCTCCAACAGTCAAATTTATTACTTTCTTTGGGGGGGGGAGGTAGGGGTTCGCTATCGTCTAGAAACTTTAACAGGGGTACGTGGAGCCATAAGTTTGAGAAACCCTACCTTTTTATTTAGTGTGGCCGGCGTAAAATAGCCTACCTGTTATTTTAGCTGGATATTCATATATACCTTCAAATTTGTATGAAACCGTCAGTGCGCGAGCCCGACTCGATCTTGACCTGTTTTTAGTTCACTACCGATAGGGCTGCCTCTATCCCGCAGTTCCGTTCGCTCGTGAGAACGCAGGCAGCAACCCGCTGACTTTCATTGTACAGGCAAAGTACCTACTACGAAATGCATTCGAACTTCCTATCTCGCCGTCCCGTTGTCGCTAATATTATTTAACACGAGAGCGAGAGGGACGGTGCGATACGAACTTCGATTTTCAAATTTCGTTGCCCCCTGCCAGTCGTCGCCAGCCGTTGCACAACTGTTTATTCCCAGCCAGGCGTCGTCATTTGTTTATTTGCAAACAAAGTTCGGGACCGCCTGCGGTGACCCTGTAACTCGACGCTGACGGTGTTAATAGTGGCTGTACTATACTTCCGCGCTGTTGGGGCGTGTATTGTTAGTTTAGTTTGTGGAAAGGTGTGCGACGAAAAAAATGGTACGAGAACTCCTCCTTTTCGGGGTCCATGGTGAAACAGTAAATGTAACTTTAGCTCCTACCAAATAAAAAAAATAATTACAGACTCGCGCTCCGAGGGTTCCGTGCGGATTCGTCTTCATCATTAATCCGTAAACGTTCACTATTTAATAAAGGTTTACTCCTTAGAATGTCACCTCGCCACTTGCATTTCTCACGATCAATTGGGAGGCACACCAACATTTCTTCTGCCGGTTCGTGTTTATCACTCGAGGACTTTACTCCCCCAACAGTTATCTGTACATATACAAACAACAAACTACCTGTACGAATTTGTATGTATCTATGAATATCCAGTGATAGCAGAGCCACTTTACTAAGCAAAATAGGTAGTATGCGTTATAATGGAACGACGACCTGGTGAAAATAAGACCGGTCTGAGTGGAGAGCCTTGGGGGAGGCCTATGTCCAGCAGAGGACATCTTTCGTCTGACATGATGATGATGATGATAAATATAAATAAATAAATAAATAATAAATATCAAAATAAATATCACGGGACAATTCACACCAATTGACCTAGTCCCAAAGTAAGCTTAGCAAAGCTTGTGTTATGGGTACTAAGCAACGGATAAATATAATTATATGTATAGATATAGATACATACTTAAATACATATTAAACACTCAAGACCTGAGAACAAACATTCGTATTTTTCATACAAATATCTGCCCCGACACGGGAATCGAACCCGGGACCTCAAGCTTCGTAGTCAGGTTCTCTAACCACTAGGCCATTTGGTCGTCTAATGATGATGATGATGATGATGATGATGATGATAATGATAACGTGTTCTAATGGATCCAATCCAATACAATATAACTCTTTACTGCACACCAACACATAGCAAGCAGTAGGTACAGAAAGCAGATATATACACAGACTTTCTGAGGTAAGCAATAGGCGGCCTTATCGCTTCAGAGCGATCTCTTCCAGGCAACCATTACAATGGAAAGGATGGAGAAGTAAGGAATAAATTTTAGCTGGTGGTGAATTTACATTACATTAAAGCAATATCAAGAACACATAACCATTTATACAATACACATAGACAACAAATCCAAACAGACAGGTCGATACATTACAGCATACTTACTAATAAATAAACTAACAGTAATAACATTCACACGCAAGGCGACAGGTGCTCCCTAAGCATAGCCTTGAAGATAGGCTAGGACTTAGCGCGCCTTAAGTCTATCGGCAGGGAGTTCCACAACCGAGTGGCCAGGACAGTATAAGAATTGGGATGTCCCAATTTTCGACAACATATAATAAATCGAAAACCATTTGGAGAAATAGGCTTTGTGAAGCGTTTTCAGTAATCAGATTCCAAAAATGTGATAAACTGAATTAAATAAACAAAATTGAAGTAATGACCCTCATTTGACCCCTGCAGTGTCTCGTCACAAAGGCAGTTATAAAGCAGGTCTACACTCTTAAGCAAATTGACAGTTTGAAATGTTGCTGTCCTGCTTATAATAGCAAAGAGTGACAAAGATAGAACTTTAATCACATGATGCGCACCCGGCTTTAAACAGTTGTCATTTATCGTAAAGTCCGAAATGTATACGAGTATTTCTAATGTATTTTTACAGATTCAATTATTAAATTCCTACATTACAAGTAAATACAAAATAATTTAAATATCAGATTTAAATAAAAATATCTATTTACTATCACACCATTAAACAAACATAGGAATAATCAAAGCTAAAAGAAGAGACATAAATAAAACTATTTGTCATGGTTCATTTAGGACCCTAAGCCGTGCTTGAGTTATTGTCAAATTGTAATGCCACAGATTATGTTATGTACTACCTGATTTTTTCTAGGTAGTGGAACGTGGCTGTCTCACTGTGACGTCATCCAGCGTAATTCGTAAAAAAATTATAAAAAATAAAATACTCATCCAAATTCAAAAACAATGAAAACGGTATCTTAAAATATCCTATTCTTTCCAAAAATAAAATAAATATTATAGGTTTTTTTTTTTGGTGCATCCCAATTAACGTAGAACTTAAAGTTTGAAAGAGGGACAGTAAGGAGAAAGATCTGACAGCAACGAACAGAAGTGACATAACTAAATCGCTCTTTAAGGTAGCAAGGAGTTGCAGGGTTAAAGAGAATGCCGTGCCGTGCTATTTTTTTAACCGACTTGATGGAAAACGAGCGAGTGGGTCTCCTGATGGTAAGAGATTACCACCACCCATAGACACCTGCAACACCAGGGGGATTGCAGATGCGTTGCCAACCTAGATGCCTAAGATGGGATACCTCCAGTGCCAGTAATTTCACCGGCTGTCTTGTTCTCCACGCCGAAACACAACAGTGCAAGCACTGCTATTTCACGGCAGGATTAGCGAGCAAGATGGTGGTAGCAATCCAGACGGACCTTGCACAAGGTCCTACCACCTGCACCTGCTTTGCTCATCAGTGGATATGTTCCATCTAACGATGATGGATTAGATGATGATGACATTCTTGGGCGGAGAGTACCTACTCGGTCGTACACTAACCGGATTCTCGTGGGAACAAAAGATTTAAATTCACAAAAACATAAGTAACTACTTTATTGGGAGCTATACACTATAATACTGCCTGTTTCCATACTCTAAGATAAATTTTATTTGACATAATAAATGTGATGTCGTCTCCGTCTATACGGACAAAAGAAACAGAGACGGCATCACAGATATCTGTCACATAAAATGTATCCATGAGCGGTGAAACAGCAGGGCTACTACGAAACTCGAAACTCGAAGTTCGTGTCTTGCGGTCCCTCTAACACCTATACTATTTAATACGAGAGCGAGAGGGACGGTATGATACGAACTTCGAGTTGCGAGTTACGTAGTAGCCTTGCTGGGGGTTAATGTCTTGATCCGCTCAAAACAAATTGTTGCATTAGTCCAGATTGGTCGTTTGCAGAAGGCTTGCCGGCCACCGTCCATTAATGTTGACAACGAATGCTAATTCTGGACTGGTACATTCGTCTTATGACCAAGAATTATCTGTAAAACCTAACCGAGTTAGATTTTTAGTTATTGATTTTTAGTTTTATATAAATTACGAATTATAAAAAAAATTAGAAACTTTTTTTGCCTGTGGCTGTTGGCACAAATGGCACCTAATTGCCTTGGTCTTAGACGAAGATTTTACTTTATGCACTAGATCATAAAAAGTCATTTTATTTAGCCAACATACGACGTTTACGAGCATGAGAAGTGAAAAAACCTTTACAGGTGTAAAAGTGGTGCAGTGTAGAACCTACTATCGCGATAGCCCCCGTCGAAAAAACCGAGTGCAATAAAATATATATCTTGGTAGCGAACACACTTATAAAATACATTTAGATAAAACTTAATAGTCATTGTAAAACCGAATGACAAACCCGTCGATACAATTCGATACTTTTAAAACATAGCGGCTTCATAACAATTTGGTATAAGTATACGAATGGGGGGGCAATTAGTAAATGACAGCTCGATGTTTGCTTTGGCATCGTAAAAGTAATGGAAGCTGGAGGTTGATTAGGGCTAAGTTTAATTAACGTATGCTCGAGGCAGATAAAGTATGACAATAGATCAACTCTTTTTCTCTTTTTATCAGCGTGCAGCGGTAATTTTGCTCGACGAGTTAGGTATGAAGACATTTTTTTACAGTGTCAAAAACCACACGATACTAACGCCATCTAGCGATATTTCGCCGGTCTTTTAGCCCTCATTGGGTAGATTCGTGGGGAAAAAATATATAGATTAGATTAGATTAGATTGATTTATTACCTAATGAAAAAATACATTATAAATACATGTCAGCTAATTATAAGAAATTCACAAAAGGATCGTCAAATTGTATACAAAATAATAATAATAATAGGTATATGATAGTGGTAAATTAAAAAACATTGTCAGTCAAAATAAAAATAGAATTACATTTAATAATAATAATAATAATCCTGGGTAAAACATGGTCAAAAAGTTAAAATTAGGTACAATGGTCAAGACGATAAAATTAAATATAAAATAAAAATAAAATAAAAAATAAAAATTAGTCCACAACAACAGGACAAAATATGTCAATATATGTATATATTCTAATTAGGTAGTTCGTCAATTAGATTGTCACAATACCGGGTGTGGCCTGTAATACGAGCAAATAATTAAAACATAGGTCGAACTCGTCAAACTGAACAACATTAGTTCAGCGACTTTTATAAATAATGGAGTCTTTAGATTTTCCCTTTTTCACAAATTAAATACTTTTATCAATGTACGCCATCCTAGAACCCGACTGACGTCGCCTGTCACAATGCAAACATCAAGCATTTTGCTTTACATTGCTTACCATCAGCAAAATATGTGGTCTACCACCCTAAAGTTGATAATCATTTGCATGTCACAAAACAATAATGCCAATAGACGTGTCTGTCAACTTAAAAGTTCGACTTTAGCGCTGGGGCCCCTAGTGAAAAAGGGGTTAAGTCTGCAGAAATTACACAGCTATTTTCTATTTTATGTGTAGAGGGGTTTAAGTCGAAATCACCTGTTCAACTCCTGCAGAATTAACCCCTTTTTCACTAGGGCCCCTCGTTTGTAAAGGAACTTGTTTAAAAGTTGAAAGACCATTTATTTGATGCTGATGCTGATGTACATAGGTACGTACTATTTTTACACAGGAAACTACAAAATTTCAATTTTTTATTAGCAGCGAAATCACGTCTTTGCGAAATTTAAAAATTTCCTAACCGACTTCGAAATTGAGAGGTCACGCGATGCCAGATACCCCGATGAATACAAAGTGCATGTACGCGAGGTCGGCAGTGCATGGGGCATGTCCCCACGTAGCTAGATACCAATCTGTCACCCACTTATTTTTCCAGCGTCGTAAAACGTCTCCTGGTTATTATTCTCCAGTGTTACATAAAGTACTTGTATTTGTTTACAAAGCAAGTAATAGTAGATTGTAGGAACGTGCTTGATACGCGCCATTTTTAAACCACTACGCAAAAAGGGAGATATTGTAAACTTTAACGCCCATTTCTGTCTGTGTGTCGCATTATAGTTTTCAAACGGATGGATCAAAATGGAAATCGAGTTGCCTTGTACTGTCATATAATAATATTGTAAATCTGTTTAAATAAAAATATACCTCGTTGAGGTTTTTCCCAACCGGTGGTATAGATTTTTTTTTACATTCATAAGTGCTTGTTATAGCCTAAAAAGAATAAAGATATTTTGACTTTGACTTTGACTATTATAACTTTATAATTTATTCAAAGCTTTAAGAATTTAATCTTTTAGACTATTGCGGTATTTTTACTAATTTTATGATTTAAATTCGGGTTTTGTTCCGCGTACCTTGATTTTAGAGAAGTTCAATATTTCGCTCTCGTATTAAACAGTGTAAGTGTCAGAGGGACCGCACGACACGAACTTCGAGTTTCGAGTTGCGTAGTAGCCCTGCTGTGCCGAAATATCGAGCTTCTCTAAAATCAAGGTACGCAGAACAAAACCCGAATTTAAACCATAAAATTATTTAAGAACTTATTGGATAGATTGTATAAAAGATTGACAAAAGAAGTCTTGCTCTATATAGGGTTAAAAAAAATACTAAAAATTACTACTTAAATCTTCTAGTTTGATGATACAGTTTCAGAAAACAACGCCCAGCTCTTTGCCTATCGAAAATGTGCGCCCCCGCCACTGGTACTTTTATTAATGTTATTATCTAGGTACTTGCGGTATGAGTAACCATGCAGAAAGCAATAATTACGATTGATTGGCTTAATTGAGATGCAATTTGTCGGCTACCCTTAATTAGCCGTTTATACAGTCGGACAGTTCCGACTTTTACGATCTGTTTTTGTTGGCTCGGCAATTGAAATGTAACAAAGTCGTCTGATTCATATCGGTAAATAGTAGGGAGGTGTATCAATCACACTTGAATAGGATTTGATTTTCTCGGCATGTTAATTAACAAGGAGTAAAATATTACCTCGTTGAAGTGGCAATGGGCAGGCACTGCACGAAGAACAGATGGTCGTTTGGGCCGAAAAGTTCTCGAACTGAGACCGAGACTGGAGGTCTATGGGGCCTATGTCCAACAATGGACGTCCTACGGCTGATACGGTGATGATGATGAAAATGTTCTCAACGGTCTGAGAAGTTTCCGGAAACTTTCCATTCCAGTTAGTTTTCTGTGGAAATTCTTATCTTTACATAGACACATGTGGAAGCAACTCTGCCTCTGTCTATTTGTAACCTCTTCACGCTTAAGCCGCTGAAATGATTTTTATTTAAATTTATAGTAGTAACTATAATGTTATCTGTGCTCCTACCCGAATACTACTTATTAACAGTCGAATTCATCGATTTTATTAGTCGAAACTTCTTCATTCGAAAGTTCTAGTCCCCATTCGTGCATTCTATTCGACTGTAAACCGGTACCGATAATCGATTACGCTCCAAATATCGACTAGCATTCGATTGTGTAGTTGACACGCGTAGATAAAGTTTGGACAGTTTAGTCGATTGTGTCCCCGTCGCGTGAAAGATATGGTTGCAGGGTGTGAGAATGTTTTAAGAAGTTGTTATGCAAGAGACTTTAAAAAATATACCGATAAACTGAGAACCGGTCTTTTTTTACACTGATAATAGGCTTGCGTTTGACTACCGACTACCATCGCCTGCAGGGCTACTACGAAACTTGAAACTCGAAGTTCGTATCGTACCGTCCCTCTCGCTCTCGTATTAAATAGTATGTGTCAGAGGGACTGAGATGGAGCAAGATTGCCTAAAAAATACCTATTTACCCTAGATTTAAAGCCAGCTAGATCGTAGCGATCAGAAATATAATGAAATGGGGCACAGAAGCTGTCTCTTTTTTCAAATAAGCTTAAACACGGCTCGGAAATGCCTGAAATTACGATTTTCTGTGAACAAGCATACACAAGTCTATATCGAAAATTGTTAGTCGTAATGTTTGACAACTCTTTTTTTCTCTGAAACCATTTATTTTTCAGAATAAAAATCTCGTGAAATCCCAGATTTTTATTTACACTGCCAGACCTAATTTGAGCGAACGAAACGGGGATGAATGTTAGTCATTTCATAAAGCAAAAGTCTCGGAAAGCAAGCTAAGTATGCTGCTTGACGCCTCTTCATGAAGCATGAGCATGATCTTACCTTTGACGTTTATTTTTAGACGCTGAGATAAATGTTAACTTCTCTTACACCTCACACACTTAAGTCTAGACTAGAGGCAAAGGCGTTTTATATGGCGCTTTCGAGGCAGCTTAAGAACGAGAATGAGTGTAGTTAAGCTGGAACTTACGTAAATGAAATTTATTGAATATAATTGTAGGTAGTTAGATGGAATGAAAATAAATATCATGCGACACTTGACACCAATTGACCTAGTCCCAAACTAAGCAAAGCTTGTACTATGGATACTAGGCAACGGATAAACATACTTAAATAGTGAAATACATACTTAAATATATATTAAACATCCAAGACCCGAGAACAAACATTATTCGTATTATTAATACAAATATCTGGTCCGGCCGGGGATTGAACCCGGGACCTCAAGCTTCATAGTCAGGTTCTCTAACCACTTGGCCATCTGATCGTCTCGTAAAATGCAAGCATATTTAGTCAGCAAAAAGTACAGCCAGTAAAAGCGTTTTATCCCGTGAACTGCTTCAACTTTGGCCCTCTGGCCCCAACATTGCCTGATTCAATTTAGAGTCGATAACTAGCACCCTTCTAGGTTTTTAAAGTTTATCCCCCCTTAATAATAATTCCGTGTAGATAAAAGTTTTAAACCTATAAGAGTGCTGAGTTATGGACTCTAATATCGAATCAGGCAATGTTGGGGGCAGAAGGCAAAGTTGAGCAGTTAACGGTAACAAATATATTAGGCAAAGCTGTGCTGAGTTATAAGCTTCTGTGACATTTGCGTCACGTTTGTGATTGCCAAATAACTAAATGAGCCAATCACAAGCAAGACTGTAACGTCAAACAGACCTGTGGATACCAACGCCATCTAGCGATATTTCTGTCAAGTAACCCTCATTTGTCAATTACAATCACTTTGTAGAATGAAATATAACCAGCAATATTTTCTACTCGTTATTTCAGGAATTTCAAAGCTCATAGTTGACCAACAGGTACTTGAAACCATCAATTCACTCTAAGTTAGCTCCCGCCTATATGTGTATCACTAAGAATAAATCCACACTCGGGACACCCAACCTCGAATAGTAACTCACCCGAAACTCGCTTTTGTAAGTGAGGTGAGACTATTTTTGAAAGACCGAGGGCAATATTATGGACATTTCTGTAACAACGACTATTCTAGTAATAATGTTACCTAAGTACAAATAATTAGCACTTAACTGCTTCTTACGGCAAAATCACTTGTTTAATCTGTTTAAGGAATCAACTGTCACAAAATTTGATAAATCCCGACGTTGTTTCAAATTTGATATCTCAATAACGGTTGAACCGATTTTAATGCAACATAGCTAAAAGCAACCGCAAAAAACTCGATTTCATGTAAAAAGCCGCATCGAAATCGGTCTGTCTGTTTCAGAGCTTTGATGCCACAGACAGACCGGCAGTACAGATCTAGACATGTAACAGTAAAGACGCGATTTATTAAGGACTCCCTCAAGGTATCTGTTCATTCCGCAACTAACGTTTGGCAATCTGAGCCATTTAGTAACTTTTCATTTCGCAAACTCTTAAACTGTAAATATTTCAGGATTTGTTTCAGGGCCATCGTGTAGCACCCTTTAAGTTAGGTTAGGTTGGTTTTATAAAAATCCTGAAATATTTACAGTTTCAGAAATATTGAACAGTTGCGAAATGGATCAGGTTGCCAAACGTTAGTTGCGAAACATTAGTGAACCCCCCCTCGAAGACTACCCAGCACCAGTGTAGTAAGAATCAGATATTATAATGCATGCCAGTTTGTCAGTTCACGTTAGTATTTTGGAGGAAAGTAACATTGCGTACACTCCTCGTAATGCATTCGTGTTTGTAACGTACAAGTTGAAAAAAAAACCTCAAAAACGCATGAAAGTTCTAGGAAGTTCTCAGAATTTCCTGTAGTAATTTCAGGTAAAAATAAAACAACCTACTGAGCTCTTACCTTGGATTCCTTTGTTGCTAAAGGAAAAATTCTGAGAACATTTCGAATATAAATTTCCTAACTTCGGAAACTTGGTGCGACATTGAATCGAGTTCCGTTGGTACCACCGTCGTGTCACGGGCCATTGGCGCGCCACGCCGTGACGCGGCGCACGGCGTAATTAATGCCAGCGACATCTATCCGCCACGGGCTGTCAATCCGCGCGGCCATCACGTCATTTCTGGCACCACGTCCCACTGCTGGGCATAGCCCATCACGGTTTGAAAGGGCTTGGGCTATAATTCGTGGACCTGGAATTTCTCATACACAGTGCAGCAGTAAGTACGTAGGTTTCATTACAATGTTTTCCGTTATCCTAGTAGTGTGTAATTTTGTATAAGGTACCAAAAAACTCAGACAGCAGACGCGAGCCCATCAAACCCACTCTCCACTTGAAAGCCATAGGTTTAGCCACTTTCCTACATAGCAAATTCACTGCCTGCACTGCCACTTCAAAGGCAATGCCATTTTACCGCATCTACCATTCCTGTTTACCGATGTATACTTTATTACTGTAATGGCACTCCAGGTTTATACCTCATCATGTCCTAAATGCAATGCTTAACTATGTGACTGTGTGTTGCCTTAATAAATAAATAAAAATAGCTTTTTCCATACTAAGCGTAACGTCTAATGTTGCAAGTTTAGAGGATTATCTCAAAATCAGAAGCGTACTAATTGAAGCTCGTATTTAAAATGAAACTTTAGGATATAAACTTTTATAGTCTTTACTGCGTATTCCGAATGATAGAAGTGTTACAACATGACTCCATTTATAAGTAACAGATAGGTACACTTGAACGAACTGAATCGTGACCCACAGTGACACTTACTGTGAGAACGTTCTACGGTGGGTCAGGAATCAAACGGTTCGACTGTACGTGTTAGTTTGCGGTAGCGGGCGAGAGACTACAGAGACTACAGACTGTAATATCGCAAGCTAAGCCATCCTGTGTCACTACAAAACTATCTATGTGATCATATCAGCGATAGGACTACAATGTTGGACATAGGCCTCCTTAAACGTTCAGTTGCTTCGGTTGGCAGCGGCCTGCATCCACCGTGAACCTGCAGCTTTAACCAGGTCATCCGTAACTATATTCAACAGCTTTTTATACCACACTGTGATCAGATTAAAACAAATTCGAGTTCCACTAGTACGCTTCGTGTCACGGGCGATTGGCGCGCTGCGGCGTGACGCGTCCGCCGTAATTAATGCCAGCGCCATCTCTTTGCCACGGGCCGTCAATCTCGCGCGGCCATTTGTCGAATGCAACTCGCGCGACTGGAATGCGAGACAGTGGTTACGCGGAAATGCGACGGATGATATTTTGGATATGATAAAAAGAGATAAACAGTTTCCATGGAACTTCAAGTCGCTAGTTTTTACTTGCGACTCTGCTCGAGTGAACACACACACACACACACACACACATACAAGCAGACCAATTAATAAATTTTAGTAAGATTAATAATTATTACAAATCTATTACTATCTCAGAATTTACGTAATAAAGTATTTTGTGAATACATACTTCAAATTTAAATATCGTTATAAAAATGTCCATTAAAGTAAAAGTACAGGACTCGTAAATACCGAAACCGATATTATTATTTGGTATCGGCAACCGAATAGCCCATTCGCTGACCGTGACGTATTATTTACAAATAAACGCGTTCTATTGTTATGGGCACCGTCGCGAATCGGCGTCGGCGGCTGATTTACGGGTATTAATTTTGGTATTCGGTTTCTGTTGGCGGCAACACTGTTCTGTTTGAGTTTGGAACAATTTAGTGCACTCTTTAACTAAGTCAAATTTTATTGACAGTTGTCGTCTCTACCCATTAAAAATCATTAACCAATATATAATAGTAGTAATCCATACTAAAGATATAGAAAATGGGAAAGTAGCTCTGTCTTTCTGTTTCTGTCACTTCTTTATGCTTAGACCTCTGAACCAAATCTAAACAGATTGGTAGGGAGATACTTTGAGTTGACCAAGGGAAGGATATGGGATAATTGCGTATATCCCCCGGGATGGCGATGAACGAGTGTTTCGCTGACGAAGTGCCGGATTTTTTGTAGGTCGCTGTATATGTGATAATAGTTATTATAATAAATAAATATCACGGAAAAATTCACACCAATTGACCTAGTCCCAAAGTAAGCTTAGCAAAGCTTGTGTTATGGGTACTAAGCGACAGATAAATATAATTATATAGATAGATACATACTATAAAGAGCGTATTCCTACCTTAAAGGCCGGCAACGCACTTGTGACTCTTCTGGCGTTGCAGGTGTCCATGGGCGACGGTAATCGCTTACCATCAGGCGATCCGCCTGCTCGTTTTCCCCTATACCATAAAAAATACTCAAATACATAAACTCCCAAGACCCGAGAACAAACATTCGTATTATTCATATAAATATCTGCCCCGACACGGGAATCGAACCCGAGACCTCAAGCTTCGTAGTCCGGTTCTCTAACCACTAGGCCATCTGGACGTGAAAAGTTAGTTATTTGTCAGTTATATTAGTCAGTTATTTGATAGTTATTATTATTTTATTAATAGTCGTATTAGTATAACAGATATTTAACAAGCATATTTTACTGTATCGGCACGTTTGTCAAGTTCTCGTTAGGTTTTGTGGTTTTCGAATGTTTTATTAATATTTTAAGCTGAAAAAGGAGCCGAGTCGTTAAATGGACGTGTGTTTAGGGTTTTAAAAGTTAGATTTCTTTTTTTATGGCTGTAAAGTTCTAAAGAGAATAGCTGTCACCGTCTAAATATATGAGATGAAAAAACAAAACAATATTTTTTACTATGAACTGAAATTTACCACGAGCTTTGCGGTGAAGGAAAACATCGTGAGGAAACCTGCACAAACCTGCGAAGCAATTCAATGGTGCGTGTGAAGTTCCCAATCGGCACTGGGCCCGCGTGGGAACTATGGCCAAGCCCTCTTGTTCTGAGAGGAGGCCTGTGCCCAGCAGTGGGACGTATATAGGCTGGAATGATGATGATGATGATGATAAATTAGGCTTTTTCCGCAGATACGCTCGCGTAAACCATTATATTAAACATTTGAATTGAAATTACGAGATTCAGGGGCTGTTTCACCATCCATTGATTAGTGTTAACTGGCGGTTAGGTGTGATGCCGTCTCTATTTGTTTTGTTCGAATAGACGGAGACGGCATCACATTTAACCGTCGGTTAACGCTAATCAATGGATGGTGAAACAGCCCCTTAATTCCTCAAAATGACATAATTTTCTTGATTTCCGCTGATAAAAGAACACCTTTAAATATATATATTTTTTATTTTGTCCCGTGGGAGTATCGGGATGGAATGTATCCTATGCAGCCATATCAACTGCCTGCATACCATCATCCCAATCCGTTTAGCTGTTGAAAAGTGAAAGAGTATGCAATACGAATGCGCCCACAAACTTTTGCACTTATAATAAATAGGTACAGTCACCGCAGCAATATCTGACACCACAAAGCGTGCATGAATATCTGATACAAGGCCTACAGGACGATTAAAAAATACGACTAGCAAAAATTATGACTGGCATAACATGACTTTAAAAATGTTTGCGACTAGATACTCTCCCGCAACTCACACATAAGGCAATCCATAAATTACTTCACACTAATTCTGACCACTCTTAACCCCCCATTGATGTGAAAATTACAATTGTTTTGATCCTGTGTCACAAACTGCTTGACCCCTCCCGCCAGTCCCGCCTAAATCTTGATGCAACTTATGATTGACCTTACGGCAGTGATGGCCAAAGTACGGCCCGCGGGCCGACTCAGGCCCGCCAAGGGATTTAATCTGGCTCGCCGACGTTCCTTCGAAGTGAATAGTACCTACCTATATGGCCCGCGATCATAATATAATTTAATTATTTGGCAAAAACATAAGAAAAGTATAAAATAAAACGGTGTAAACCTGGCCCTCTAAAATATCAGTAACTTTCTGGCCCTCCCAAGAAAGTTTGCTCACACTGCCTTAAGGTTAGATTCCTTGTACCATCAGATCCCTAACTTATCTGTTCACTTTTCATAGTACATAGTTACTTAGAAATGTGCATTAGTTACTTAAGGCGCCAACTGTACGTACGCATGCAAATTGTTAACCTAATATATATCGCCGGCTCACTTGCACAGTCGTTATCGCACCGTGAAGATAACCCTTTTGTCGGGCGCGTAAAAGTTACGCTCATTGTTCTCGGCAGCGTAACTAAAGCGTAACAGAGGCGTAATTTCATACCGAAGCGGTTTTAATGGCGCGACTGTAAACCGCGTTTTTGCGCGTATTTTGTACACATTCGTTTTTACAAGGATTTATTTAACTTGCGAGTGGCGGGGGTGGAATTTGTCGTTATACAACACGAAGCACCAACGTAGCGCGGTTATTCTCATTCAACTGTGTATTAGTCTAATAACCGTGTCGCTTTTTTCGCACCAGTGACACGGTAATTAAGACTCAAGTGTACAGCTAAATGAGAATGACTGCCATCCTTTTTCTAGATCTGCGCACTTAGTCCAATTACCGTGCACTTGCAGGAAAATGAGTGAAAAGGTAATTAGACGGGTGCACAGATGAATGACAATGGCCGAGGGCTGTTAAATTTGTCGATAACTGAGAAATTTCTGGCCGGATTGTTCCACTGGCTTTGTGGAGCATTTTGTATGGCATATCGTCTCAACTTTAACTCGGTTAGAACAGCTTTATTGTACCTAGGGAACATTATTAATCTGTGGTTTAAATCGCATTTTTTTTATTTACTGTTTGTATTACCTTTCATTTTAAAGACAATTCCTTTAAGAAATTTATTGCGAACACGATATTGAAATATCGTCTTTATTTGCTTGTCCTAAAGCTTCTAGTAGCGTTTCACGGGCTGACGTTTGTTGCGTTTGACGCTGGAGTTTGAAGGCGCAGTAATTTAAGCCACGAGATTGGCGATAGCGGGTTCGATTCCGGAGTGAGACGTCCGTGTGGTCCATGGACGCTGTATCTCGATCTAGAATAGGGTTGACAGTAACGAAATAGATGACACTAGTATTTAAGGGTTATAATATAATGTCGGCCTTCGGCCGCCTTTGACAGTTTGAAATCAGTTTCTAAATACGAATAATATATCAAAATAATGCGAAAAATAAATAGGACAATTAATGTTATACGAAATAAGGGGCACCCGATGAAGCGCGTCGAAGTGCGAGAGTGCGCGACTAAAAAGTGTCGCACGGCGTGACGACACACGGAACTTCAACTGGCTATAACCTCGTAATTTTCTATTTAATTGACAAAAAAAATCTACGTGTCCAGTGTTTTCTGATATTCTAGCTGGCGGACTAATTAGATTTTTTTGGTATCCGTTCAATTCGCAACTAACGTTTGGCAACCTGATTCATTTCGCAACTTTTCATTTCGCAAACTCTAACACTGTAAATATTTCAGGATTTGTTTCAGGGCCATCGTGTAGAACCCTTTAGGTTAGGTTGGTTTTAAAAAAATCCTGAAATATTTACAGTTTCAGAAATATTGAACAGTTGCGAAATTAAAAGTTGCGAAATGAATTAGGTTGCCAAACGTTAGTTGCGAAACATTAGTGTCGGTACACTTACTACTATTTTTTTAGGATACCTTTGAGATACACCTTTGGCCTCATCTGCACTTTTAACCGGCAGATAGGGGTCAATCACGGGTCACTTTTATGTAAAAATCACTAGCTTATTAAACTAATTCAAAGTCAAAGTCAAAGTCAAAATATCTTTATTCAATTTAGGCTATGACAAGCACTTATATATGAGTGTAAAAAAAAACCACCACCAGTTCGGAAAAACGTCCGTTGAGAATACTCGTAATCCGGCAAGAAACAGAACGAGGTATATACATATACATTTTTTGAACAGATTTATAATATTGTTTAAAGATGACGAGTATTTAGCAAAACTACATTTTTTAACACAGTAGATTCGCTACTTGAAGTAAGTGATCGCCTATGCGCATCGCATTCATTTCCAAAATATCCCTGTCCATGATATAATCATTAATTTTATAATACGCCTTGTATTATATTAATGTATTCTTGACAATAGTTTTAAAATTTGTTTCCGTTTGATCAGTTATATAATATTTTTTGGAATTGTTAAATAAGATACTGAGAGAGACAGCCCTAGGACTGAAACGGTTTACGTTTCTATTCATTAGTAGAATTGGAATTTGGGGATAGCTACTGGTTCTATGAATTCAGTTATTTTTAATGAAAAAAGATTTTTATCTAAACTTTAAGTTTAACTGTCGACAGGTTACCAGGTTACCACTTGCGAACTCAATCGATATTTAGGGTTCCGTTTTTCATTAGGAACAAACAGGAACAGATTACTAAGTTGACCGTCTGTCCCTTTTTCCAGACCCTTTTCCTCAGGAACCTGTGGAGATATCAATAAAAAAAACAAGAAAGAAAACAAGTCTAGTAGTCTAGAACTGTTAAAGTAGGTTACTTAAATTCAACAGTAGATTCAAGGGACTCATTTAAATCGTGATGAGCTAATAATTTCTTAGTAATTATAATGAGAATATCCAGGAATGATAAGAAAGAATGTCAGAAATCATTTATTGCCAAGAAAATGAAACAGTTAAAAAAGAAAACTTAAACTAAACCTGAGGGTAAAAAAACAGTGTGCGGCAAAAGGAACGGACTCGGCATTTGCTGCGGGTGCAAGCGTAAGCCTGCATTGTGCATCATGATAGACATGATAGTGCTTACTTATCATCACGTGATCTATTTGATGGTTTCCACCCTCAACATGATCCTTTTTGAATTGTACTATATTATTGGTGGAGTATTTTTTCCGCCAGCCTTTCTTTATGTCATTCTACGCTATCCCTACCCTATCCTAGCCGTTTTCATAAAAATACTTTGGCTCTAGCATTATGATGAGCCAGTGTCCGATTCGCATCCGCAAGACACATTCTATCCTTCGTGTCGTCTATTTGTAATAATAATGTTGCGTTTTTTGTTGTAAATAAATGAATATTTTCTTTCGTTCTTTCTTTCTAAATTTAACTAGATGTCTCTCCCCCAGGTTGTACGGTTCCAAACGCTGCGCGCGGTGTAACACCACGATATCGGCATCAGAGCTGGTGATGCGGGCCCGGGACCTGGTGTTCCACGTCCACTGCTTCTCTTGTGCGCTGTGTAGTACCCACCTCAACAAGGGGGATACCTTTGGGATACGGGACTCTGCGGTGTATTGCAGGTAACCAAGCTTCTTTACTTAATATCTGGTAAAATATTCAGCAGTTTTGCGGCGTTTTTTTCATCATTATTGTTTCGGCAAGTATTATTAAAAGAGATTCTCAGGGTTATTTTTATGAAGATTAACAACAAATACCGATGCTAAATCTAGGGTGATTAAAATTCTTGCGACTTGTCGTTTAACAAAGCCGTCAAAACGCTGGGATATTCACCCAATTAGTGGAAGTTCTGATGAAGTTCTACCATAAATGCGGCTCGAGAAGTTTTCTCCCCAACGGTTATCATTTCTTTGAGCGATGTGGCTATTATAACCTTTTTGCCATTTTCACTTCCACATTCTTCGAGCTACGTCGGTGACTAAGTCCATGTCCAAGTTAAAATACGCAAACGGTGCGGAATCGCAGTGACGTGCCGTAAAGGTCAAGACTTTTGTTCGGTAAAGTACTGACGTTTACGGCACGTCACTGCGATTCCGCATTTTAAGCAGCGGTGTGGAGAGCATGCGGTAAAAATGGTGCGCATACGATGCGTCACTGCGATTCCGTGCCGTCACCGTTTTCTCAGCAGCGTTTTAGTTGCACCTTAAGTATCGCACATTAACTAACCAACATGGCTCCCTAGGGCAGGCCATATAGCACGATGAACAGGATGACCATTATTGCCGAAAGTTCTCAAATGGAGATCGCGAGGAAGCGCAGTTGAACATCCACCAACGAGATGGACGGATGGGTTCACTAATGTTCCGCAACTAACGTTTGGCAACTTGATTCATTTCGCACCTGCTTAATATTTCTGAAGCTGTCATCATTTCAGGATTTTTATAAAACCAACCTAACCAAAAGGGTTCGACACGATGGCCCTGAAATAAATCCTGAAATATTTACAGTTTTAGAGTTTGCGAAATGAAAAGTTGCGAAATGAATCAGGTTGCCAAACGTTAGTTGCGAAATGAACGGATACTGGACGGGTGACCTGGTTAAAGCTGCGGGTTCACAGTGGATGCAGGCCGCTGCCAACCGAAGCAGCTGGAGGTCTATGGGGGAGGTTAGGTCTATCTCCAACAATATCTTGATGATTTCTTACTTGCTATGCAACCATAAATATATCTCGTCTCCCGCAGGTTACACTACGAAACAATGCCCGAATACGGCCCCCACATGGCAGTCCCAGGGCCTCCCCAGCTATGCCCGGGGCCCTACGTGCCTCCCGGGCCGCACTACCCCCCTTACCCCTCCCCCGAGTTCGCGCGAGGCGAAGCTGACGTCGCCAAAGGCTTCTTCAACGGAACCGCTGCCCCCCCTCCTCGACAGAAAGGGAGACCGAGAAAAAAGAAACCGAAAGACCAGGATATCATGAGCGCTAATCTTGGTGAGTAGTTTTCTAATATAGGTACTATCAATCCAATTGCGTGACATAGTAGAACCTTTCCACAGAAATATTCATAGTAAGTAACGTTATTGCCTGGCAAGGAGAATCGCTATGATATTTACTGTGAGAAAGTTCTACGTTGAGTTAAGAATCAAATGGTCCGGTAGTACATTGCGAGCTGATGCTGGAACAAATTCAACAGTTCTTATTTGGGCAGACGAATAAAAAGGGTTAAGATGTTATTATGAAATTATATGCAGTTAGTCCTATTTAGCGGCCATTTCTAAATAACGGCATTTCATTCGTAAAAACCTAAAATAAGAACAGTAGTAGTTAACCAGGTGATTACAATTTTGAACTGTACTTTGAGGGGTACAAGATTACTTTTACAACGAAGGCGAGTTTACGCTGTAACTACTAGGCTTGTTTGATCCGGCATCGGTATAATAAATCCTTCCCTTTCTAACGTAAGGCGTGTGAAAGTGACGGATTGTTGAAGCGCAGCGCGAAATTTTAACCCTCAATCCCATGTTATTGCACGTTGTGCTCTAATTAACAAGTATTTAACAATGCATACCTGTGGATAGAAGCGTACACACCAACCGCATAGACTCGCGATGCTGACTCAGCGAGCGCGAGCACCGAGGCTTGCGAGAGACTCGACCGATAGGCGTATTCAGTTAGGTTTTTTTTTAAAGTGATAGGGAGTTAGGTAGGTTAGTACTACACAGTTTTCTTAATGGTGTAGAATTGGAAGTGACTTTTGGACGCATGTATGTACTAATCAAAACGTAATTCAAACATAAAGCACCCTGGCACTAACAGCCTTATTCATAAAAAAACCTTAATTGAGGTTTGATCGGTCTGTTACTTAGCAGACTGATTAAGCTTAATAGACGGTTGTAAGAAGTATGATTCATAAACACTTGCTAAGCAGTCTGCTAGTTGTTGAGCTGCTGATAGACGGATTAGACGCGTTATGTTGGCCACCTTGACAAATCAAAGACAAAAAATGGCCTAATCGATAATTAAAAAAAAAATTGACAAGCAGTGACAGCAAATTAGCAGGAAAAAAATAAAAAAGCGAGTGTTTTCCCCGCCATTTCCGATCCGCATGCTTATGTTGTGCAAAAAGCCATAATTATGTTAATCATCCTTATTTTTTTTCATATTTATTGTTAATTTATTGTTGCTAATTTAGAGGATTTTTAAATACAAATTCCTGAAAATAAATTTTCCCGTTTTTTTTTTAATCTGCGTAGCCCTGCCTTCACTATGAATATCTTCGGTACTATGGTTATTTGCTCTAGTCAAAAGTCAGCTGTTCAAACTTGTGGCGGCATTTTGTGACTTAGCAGAGAGATAAAGGAGGGTCTACGGTCCTATAACTTTAGCAGAGCCTTGATCGACTGATTAGCGCTAACAGACGTTTATGAATCATGTTTTTTAGCATCGGGCCTTCAAGGAGCCTTCAAGGAGGCTCTAACTTTTTATGAATAAGGCTGTAAAAGATTCCTTGTTTTATAAAACTGGCACAAATCGGAGTGTAAATTAGTATCTAATGTTTTTTTTTATTTCTCATAAAATAAAATGATTTCAAACGAATATTGTGCGAGGCAAAATGGGAGTGAGATTCGGCGACCAGCTTTTAATTCTCCAACCATACTGAAACTTAAACGTATAAATCATCTCATCATCATCATCCAGCCTATATACGTCCACTGCGGGCACAGGCCTCCTCTCAGATCAAGAGAGCCTCTTGACCGTATAAATAAATAAAGGATTACGAGTAAAATCTCGCTATTTTACATTTGATCAGAGGCCGTTTGTCTAACACGCTGACGTTCGTGATCGCATATACCATCTCTTTCTACCCTTGTCCTATACCGTGTGACAGAAAGAAGTGGTGAAAACGATTGTGACTTAATGTGTGTTAGACAATAGTGGGCACACGCCTGCGTGCGCAGGTGCAGATAAAATCCGACGCACGCGTTAGCGCTGCTTATACTATTTCTCAATAGCTGCTCCATGCAAACCGCGTCAGCTAGCGTAGCCTCTAGGCCTCTGTTCACTCGACCAGCCAGTGAATTTGATCGCCACCTTTTTAGTAACTCTTGTTTTGAAGATTAGTCCTGCCTCGCGCCGGTTAGTGAGTTCCCGTCACGAGGCAAATTAATACCTATACAAGACTCGCCGACAAAACGCTTTACAATTTTATTAACACATTAAAGTCAACTCACTTACCGCGCCAGATTATCGGTTCGACTTCCCGTTGATGTGGTTTTTTTTTAAAAAAAAGTTATTTTTACCTTTTTAGAGATATCAAAACCAGTCTGGTATCTCACACTTCGCATTTCTCGAATTGAATTTGGAACGTCGCGTGTCGATGTACAGAGGGATAAGAAATAAGAATGTTAAACTTAAGGTGAATACGCTCGGGGTGTTTAGCTAAGGAAAGACCTGGACCAAGTTGCATAATAAAATATGTTAATAAACCTTCGAATAGTGACTGCTACCAAGGCCGTGGCTTATTTGCTCTTCTGTGCAGCATTATGTTTAGAGAACAATTCATGAAAAAACATACCTCAATGAAGCCGACTTCGATGTATGACGCTCGCTAAAGTCCGTAAAGCCGCAATAGTCCGCACCGCCACTTCACTAGGTAGTTTTTAGGCGTATAAAGATTGTTATTATTTACACACAAAACTATTTACAATGTATACAATCACAATTAATATTTATTTAACAAAACCGAGCACATCCGCACCAATAGGTATATATCCGCCGATAGTTTTTTTTGAAGTGTCGCTGACTGCCGCCTTTTTACGATCGAAGGCGCGCGGCAAAGGCCTTGCGCCAATCAGCCACTGACAGCAAAGAGGATGCAAATCAAAAAATTGTTCGCCATCCAAAATACTTGCACAAAATACAAGTACTTAAAAAGTATTAGTGAATTTGTATGGACTTTCAAAATGCTGCCCGGTCGTGGAATATTCTACGCGATCATATAGATACGTATTTGTATTTATTTTCTATAAATATCTATTACTATAATAAAATAAGGTCTTAGTGTTAACGTTCTTTTGTCACCTAAATAGACAAAAAGGTGAATTTTTAAGCAGACGAATGATTTTTGTTCAGGCAAAACGAAATACACAAAAGTTGTATCTAGTAGCTTTCCTTAACTAAATTCAAAGTAACAGCCGTTGTTTATATGCAGATTTAACGTATTCCATCCGTTGTACTGAATTGTCCTTAATACATTTTTAACACAGGTGTTCAAATTCAAATTCTTGTATGTCTACAGATAACACTTTGATTTCATTTTCATCATCAGCACACCATGCGCAACCGGGGCGAGTAGCTAGTACAGTCACCAGCACCAATATCTGACAGAACAAGCGTGCATAAATATCTGATACGACTCTATTTCTAGCGCCGGAAGGACGTGTCATATTATTTTGCACGCTCCTCTGTGGCAGATATTAATGCTGGTGACTGTACTATGTAAATGCAATAAATAAAATTAGCAAAAAGCGCCATAAACATAAAGTTATCATGAACTCTTATTGTTTTTTTTATATATGTATGTAATTAATTAAGTATGTGAATTTAATACGCTTCAGTAAATATGTACAAGTTAAAAGGTAGTATTAATTTAATAGTTGATTCAGTTGCTTTAAAAAAAAGTGATATGGTCGTGGGAAAATTCACAAGAGACGATTTACTTTTAAAGCCATAAAACAACGATTTATGTATATACTTAAACATACCTTTAAATTAACAAATCTCGTTTGTTAATTTATTTCGAGGATCTCAGAAAGGGCTCTAACGATTTCGGTGAAACTTTTTTTGTTTGTGAGTTTTCAGGAAGCGGGACTGCTAACACTGGATTGTTATAGAAACGGCTGTTTATGGCATTAAAAATAAAATGCATACAATACAATACATTTTTAAATATGTAGTTTGCACTGTCTGGATCACACATGAATATTATGATTTTACAGTTTTTACAGTTAGGGCTGTGGCAGTCATAAGCCAATTCCTTTATGATATATCTCTAACTCATGCTAATGTGTACTATATTACAAAAATATTTCTAAGGAACTGTACCTATAGCGTCTCCTAAGCCACGGGACAGAATAACAACATTAAAAAGTTGAATGACCCGCACCGACTCGCACTTGGCTGTTTTTTTAACCGGGAAAGAGAAAGATTCTCAGACGAAATTGCCGTTAAATATTTCAAGATTCAAACCAGAGACTTTTGTAGTCTACGGCACTATTATAGACTAGATCCGGTCCGCTGTAAGTACCTAATTAATAGTATAGTCTTAATTATTCCATAACTTTATGTACGACACACAAAACAGTGATACTTAATCGAGTATGATCACTGACTACTATATCAAGTTTCTCTCCCAAAAAATACTATCCTACTGCAAACGCCTCTCTTTCCGCTCGTCTAAGCCCTTTATTAAACTCGGCTGTTCTTAAAAAAAAATGAAATTTAAAATTCGCGTCCGGATTGCTTCTTTAATTTTTTTTCACATGCAAGCGAGCGTTTGAGGCGCAATCTAGGTTCATCATACTGGCCAGATTTCAATGAACCGAGTATCACACTGGCCGGTGACGCGGCCAACAAAAAAAAGTTTATATCAAAAAGTTGGTAGAGGTCGTTAGTAGTTGTGTTCGAAGTTAGATTCAAGATATTGAATGTCTAGTTCAGTTCTTTTTTTAGTTTTGAAAGAAAGAAAGAAAGAAAGAAAGAAAACATTTATTCGTGACATTACATGACGTGAAGTGACATGGATAAGAATAATAATAATAAAAACAGAAATAGAATTCGCGCTGTCATCGTTCATCCACCATTACATCTCATATTTCGTTTTCTAGAATTTTTACCGTACAACGGCAAAACCTACTAGATACTGGCAATATTGTCCTCCAATGGACAGCGCCCTATTTTCCAAAAAAAAACAGCAACAATAATAAAAATAAAATAAAAATTTTGGTCCTTACTAGTATAGTCCGGCACTAAGAAGTCAATCCTGACACCTGTCATCCTGGTACTAAATATGTCAATGTTTTTGTTTTTTTGACGTATTCAGTATGGGAGTGACACGTGTCAGGATTGGCTTCTTAACGGTGGACTATAGTATGGTTAAAGGCCGCAAGGCAATTACGACAAAAAATGTCAACGCATGTTTTCTTTTATGCCTTAAAATACAGCAGATAACCACGACGGTCATGGTTATATAAATTAGTATGCTTGTTTGACATAGGTACGTGTACCTAATGATTTTGTTTTCGTGTTGGTAAGAGTGTAATAAATGCAGGCGGACAAATGTAACTTAGTACAAACGGAACTAAATTTCTAATGTAACGTATTAGCTAGGACATGCAATTTAGGACGGATGAAAACGATTAAACTTTTCCAAACACAAAGGTGCCTTGACAGTTTTGAACATTTCAATGTATGCATATTAGGCATATTATATTCAATATAGGCTACTGAGTCAGAAAGTCAAATTTGTCTAACAATAATGAGTATCCGAAGTTTTTTTTGATTACCCATAAAAAGATCGCATTGCACGTAGAACTGACGGCCGGTGGAGTGGTAAGGTTCTAGTGTGGCGACTGCGATCCGGAAGAGACGCGTGGAAAGGCCAACAAGATGGGCAGAGAGGATCTGATGAATGACGCAGGAGCCAGTTGGATGTAGGTAGCGCGGGATCAATCGTTGTGAACTCTTCGGCTGATACGATGGTGATATCCATAAAAAATTCGTAAACTCACATGATTCGTATCGCAAAAAAAACAAAAGAACAAAAAAAAAAGCAAAAAGTAAAAGTAACAAAAATTTGGAGTTAAAAAAAATACAATAAGACTCCAAAAACAATCTTAGTTCACATGATTCGGTAAAATCTTACAAAGTTGACTGTCGGGTCTAATGATAAAGATAGAACATATTCTCTTACTCAAATTTTAAGCAATATCCGAATAAAAAAAACCATGGCATTTCGTAAAAACTGTTTCATAAAAAGTTAATTGTTCAAAATTTCATAATGTCTAGACTCTTCGAACGTTACGGTTGAAGTTTTGTTATTTTACATGCGTTTTATACGCAATAATGGAAATATTGAAATAATATTGTAAATCTGTTTAAAAATATATCTTTCCGGATTCTTGCCGGATTCTTCTCAACAGAGGTTTATCCGAACCGGTGGTAGATTTTTTTTGACGTTCATAAGTGCTTGTTATAGCCTAAATTGAATAAAGATATTTTGACTTCGACTTTGACTTTAAAACTTTAGACTTAAAGAGTAATAAACGCACACTCACAAACTTTTGCATTGTATTGGAAGGAGCATTTCAAAATTCGCTATCCCTCAGGTCCGTGTGTCCGAAGATGCGCTCGCGCTTACCAAATACCGTGAAAAGAATCGCGTGCAGATGTTAATTTGCACTGACACTAGCATCGTCTAGCTTTTTCGCTGCACGCGTCCTTTTCTATCCCAACTAGCGTAAAAGAGACGACGTAGACATTTCGCACGTGTCGTAATGTGTACGAACAAGCAATAAGCCTATTTATTTGTTTTGGCTGATTTTATGACTGAACAATCGTTGTTGTAGAACGGCTTAATTACAATTTATTTTTACGGGTATAATTGAAGTAGCTTAATTCCTTGGTATCATGCTTGTGGAGAAACAGAAAATATAATTGTCAGTTCCATCTCGTGGGAAAGTCTCGATCTTATTTAGGGCCTTTTTCATGGTTCAGAAGAAAATAATAGGTGTGTGTGTGTGTGTGTGTGTGTGTGTGTGTGTGTCTTTAGCCCAGTTTACCTGCAAGAAAAATTGTGGAAGTTGCATTACATTGCGGCGCTCGATTAACCTTCATACTCGTAAGAACGTTGGCACGAACGAGTTGGCAAGATGCGAGTGCTTAGGAATAGGACTTATTTTTATTTTATTTTATTTTATTTTATTTTATTTTATTTTATTTTATTTTATTTTATTTTATTTTATTTTATTTTATTTTATTTATTTTATTTTATTTTATTTTATTTTATTTTATTTTATTTAAAATAACTAATACAGGTGGATTACAAAACATGTAACAATAAAGCCAATTAAAGGTTTTCACAGATAATACGAAGATATGAACAGATTAGCACAAAGAATGAAAACAAAAAGTAAGATAAATGGAAAACAAAACAGAAAATTTATAAACAAAAAATAAATCAAAGAGGCGACTGAGCCCCGGGATGTCGTTGGAATATAAGGGCCTACCCTAGCTGACGCGGTTTGCACGGAGCGGGTGGCCGCCTGTTGAACAATAGTGTGAGCAGCGCTAACTGCGCGCGCCGAGTCCAACGGATTGTACCAGCAACCGCGACCGCAGGCTGCGCCCGCGCAGTGCACCCGCGCCAGCTAGGCTACGTACGCACTACGCGGCTAACCGCGCGGTTTTTGCACGCCGTCTCTTTCTCAAGCGATACTTTGAATAGGGACGGCGCACTAAAACTGCGCGGTTAGCCGCATAGGGCGTACGCGTACATAGGCCCTACAGCGCAATTGTAGAGTCAAATGACGATTTCGTTCCTTCGGCAACAGTTCTGATTGCTGAGTTTCAGTGCTGAAGTGCTGTCACATGACTATAAAGTGAAAGCTGCGCAAGATATGATGCGCAGAAAAACGTAACGGTCTTAAGTTTACGCTTCTCTTCACCCACAAAATTTCCGTATTGGGCGTACGAAAAGTAATTCAGGGGTTAACCCCTGGTATGCTTTAAGACGCGGATCCATGCCAAATTTAAGGCCAAATTTAATGTTAGTAATGCGACAGTATGTTATTCTGAACTCTTCAACGGTTTCTGTCACCTTGTGACTTAGGACGGATATGTAGTTTAATCTGTCATCTCCCAGGATAACAGGATCAAAGGAATGTGGACACAAATTTGTGCCTCTGGGAGAGGACAGGTTAAATGACAAAGCAAATATCAACGAATATTTTTTTGAAATTGAAACTGATAAAAGCTGTGACATCGTTAGAAAAAAAGTTATATAGACATAAGAAGATCAGCATGGTTGCTAGAGCAAATTTCTCGCACGCTTTTTGTACCATTTTCCTGCCGTCATCGTAATTGTCTGTTCGTCAGTTCGCGTGCAGTTTTACATTTACCTCGATTACCTCTACTATAGATAAAACATAATGTGATTAATTGATGCATAATAGAAAACTGTTAAAGGTAGATGCGGCTTTTAAAGTTACAAACAAAATGATAGTCACCACCATTAAATTATTAGTCGAACTAAAATAGAAAATAAAACCAATGACGTAAAAAAACATCTGTTGAACAATTACAAAGATACGAGCGAATAAACTTTGAATTGCATCTCTTTCTAGAGAAATTAAATTTAATATGGACTATGGTCATCTATCATTATGTAAGTATGTATAATGTCATATGGCATGTCGGATCTCTGCCTAATCGACAGTTGAAAAATGCATCTTTGTTTTTTAAAGACATTGATAAAATTCGTCCACAACTCTGTCGGTCAAACGATAACGCTAGTTTTAACAAATAAGAAAAATATGTGCTTATTTCCTATTTCAAGATACAAGTCTAAAATCCAACTTAATTATCTGTAAAAAAAGATTTTTAGTTGCTTTAAAATAAATAAATCAATAAGTTGGCAAATAACGGTGGGCGCTAACGATCGGCCTCATGAAATCTCAAAGTCACTCAGAGGACTATGGAGAGGGTATGCTCGGGGTTTCTCTGCGGGATAGAATCAGAAATGATGATATCCACAGTAGAAATAAGATAACCGACATATCCCGAAGAATTACCAAAACTGAAGTGGCAGTGGGCGGAGCACATTGCTCGCAGGACTGAGGGCTGATGGGGTCAGAAGGTTCTCGAATGGCGTCCGCGGACCGGGAGACGAGCTGTCGGTAGGCCTCCAACAAGATAGAGCGACGACCTGGTTAAGATACGGAAAGCACAAGACCGGTCTGAGTGGAGAGCCTTGGGGGAGGTCTATATGGTCAGCAGTGGACGTCTTTCGAATAACATGATGATGAAGTTGGCAAATAAGTGACGCCACAGCTCAATGTTTCTAAATAGAAATTTAGAAAAACAGTTTTTAGCAAATCCAACCCGTATATCTACTTTTTGTTAAACTATAATTAAATTTATTCAGACAAAAAAGTATATACTTAATTTACTTCAATTTTACGAACGAAACTCTTTTTCCCTTTTCTTTTGAGAAGTAAAAAAAAATATGAGGTCAAAACATCGACTGCAAACGTTTTAATTCAATAAAAAATTCTGTTATCTGTCCACAAACATTGGTCCAAACATTGTGTCCATCAGACCAATACTTTTCACACATCGTTAACCCGGCAAATGGGTTGTCAAAATCCTTTTAATATTCATTAGGTCCCGACTTTGAAGTTTTATCGAGTCTTATTATAAATTAAATGAAATAGTAGTTGTAAATAATGGGGCGACGTATCTATTCCATCGCTTGTAATCTATTTGCTTTGGTTCAAGTATGAAGATAGATCGTTCAAGAGTACATTGTTTGTGTTGTAAAAAATGGTTCTCACTTCGCTAAGTTATGGAGCAAAAGTTTGAAATAGTGTCACGAAAAGGTAAGTTTTTATTCCACGGGAACTTTGCATTTTATATAAAAAGTACGAAGTTCGGTCTCGTCTGATTGATATACATCTAGTTCTGGGTCAGTTGAAATGGAAGCAACGGCGCAGCTGTTTGCAAGTCTTCGTAAAAAAGGAGAAGTACGATTATCTTACATGTGAAAGAGTGTGTGCGTTCGAGTATGTTTGTTACTCTTTCTCTCTTAGATCGTGGTCTGATGATATTGCCTTCTGTCTGTATAGCTCATTTTCAGATATAAAATTATATTTACTTACATTTTTAGGGTTCCGGAGCCAAATGGCAAAATCGGAACCCTTATAGTTTCGCCCTGTCTGTCTGTCTGTCCGTTCGCGGCTTTGCTCAGGGACTATCAATATCAAAATAGCTGTAATTTTGCACGGATATATAAGTAAACTATGCCGACAAAATGGTACAATTAAAAATTCAAAAAATATTTTTTTTAGTGATTTTTTTTCTCATCCAACCCTATAGTGTGGGATATCGTTGGATAGGTATTTAAGACAATTTTTCGATTCAGTGATTTAATAATATTCAAATATAATAATAAATATTCAACTTTAAATTGCAAATTTTTATAAAAATCGAGCGTCCCCCCCGCCCCTCTAAAATCTAAACCGGTAAGTGGAAAAATTTGAAAAAAATCTGGATGGTAGTAAGTATATCAAACTTTCAAGGAAAACTATAACGGCTAAGTTTGCTTGAGAATTATTAGTAGTTTATGAGTAAATAGCAGCCTAAGGTATAAATTATACCTAAACTTGGAAGATTCCGTATAAAATAATAATAAAAAAATAATCCTCAGAAAAATATTACTTAATTTTTTCGTAATGGCTACGGAACCCTATTTTGGGCGTGTCCGACACGCTCTTGGCCGGTTTTTATTCAAGTTTACACCAGTAGTACTGCCGTTTCGCATGCAATTTGTTTCCAAATGTTTCATTTGGGCAAATGTTGGGAGATGTTTGGGAGAAATTTGATAGTTGGGAAATTAAACGTTTGCCCAAATGAAACATTTGGGAAAAAAAATGTGCGAAACGGCAGAGAACCCTTTCGCATTTTATAATATTTAGTAGGCAATCCAACCATTCGTTTTGCCCAGGCAATCTTGCCTGCGAGCATATGTTTATTCAAAGTAGCTCCTAGCCCAATGTTATAGGCAAAACCACTCCTTACAACCGCGGTACCTCTAAGACCCTGTCTTCTTCCTATACGACGCAATATAGAGATAGATATAGTCGTTGGGGTGCAACCCCAGTACCCTGAAACGCGACTCGCCCTTCTATGTACTATCATATTTCTAAGGGTGGGCTATTTTTAAGATACATGTAAAGAATGTATAAAGAAACAAGATGGTCGATAGATACAGTTTTAAGCTACTTTAGACTGAGTTTTTAAACCGACTTCAAGAAAAGATTCTCAGTTTGACCTGTGGGTATGTATGTATGTTTCTCCGCGATTATCTCGTGTTTGGCCGAACCGATTTTGATGCGGTTTTCAGCAAAGTATTTGTTACATTTAGGAGAAGGTTTTGGTATTTAATCAACTTCTAAAAAAGGAGGTTCTCAGTTTGACCTGTATGTGTGTATGTTTGTCCGTGATTATCTCGCGTTTGGCGGAACCGATTTTGATACGGTTTTAAAAATATTTAAGCGGGGCTCCCATACAACAAACTAGTTTTTTCCCCCGTTTTTTGCTAATGGTGTATAATGGTACGGAAGACTTCGTGCGCGGGCCAGACTCTCACTTGGCTTTTTTTATTAATTTTACTTTGAGTATTTGGTAATATTTGATAATAAACTAGTAAGTAAGTATACCGGGTGGACCCTTGGACAGGGGAAAATACTTAATTAAAACATAGTTCTTACTCGTCAAACTGAACGCCATTATAGTTAAACGCCGTTTAAATATAATGGGGTACATATTTAGATTTTCCCTTTTTCATACACGTTAAATAATATTATCACTGTAATTTATTGAATCAGGCGTTACTTTGCGGAGGTCCATATCAATGAACTAAAATAATTTCCTTGCTCACCGCGACCTTACGATAGCTAAGCTTCCGATAACGACAAAAAATAATATATACAAAATAATAATAACAAACTATAATAACTAAACTAACTATATAACTAAACCAAACTAAACTAAACTAAACTAAACTGAACTATAATAACTAACTGTAATAATATATAATTATATATGATAAGTTTACGATAGTTAAGCTTGACGCGTTTCGAACAAACGCGTCAGTGTAGTGTGGTGGTGGTGATAGATGGGTTTGTGTGATTTTTGTGTGTTCTTACAGTGTGGAGGTGGAGGAACTGCATGAACGCGCATATTTTGCATAAGCTTAGCTATCGTATGGTCGCGGGTGAGCAAGGAAATTATTTTAGTTCATTATCACTGTACGCCATCCTAGAACCCAATTGACTTCACCTGTTAATTTGTTAATCAAAAATGTTGCTTTACATTACTTCTTCGAATCAACTTTACAGGGTAATATTTAGTAATAATAGAAATGTAAAAGCAACTATCTATTTTTAAAAGCCGCTGAACTAATGTCGTTCAGTTTTATAAGTATGATTTATGTTTTAACTAGCTTTTGCACGCGACTTCGCCCGCGTGAAATTCGGTTATCGCGCGCTGTTCCCTCGGGAACTGTGCATTTTTCCGAGATAAGTAGCCTATGTCACTCTCGGGCCCATAAACTATCTCTATGCCAAAAATCACGTCGATCCGTCGCTCTGTTTCGACGTGAAAGACGGACAAACATACACACAAACACACACACTTTCGCATTTATAATATTACTAGCTTTTGCCTGCGGCTTCGCCCGCGTGGAATTCGGTTATCGCGCGCTGTTCCCTCGGGAACTGTGCATTTTTTCGAGATAAGTAGCCTATGTCACTCTCGGGCCCATAAACTATCTCTATGCCAAAAATCACGTCGATCCGTCGCTCCGTTTCGACGTGAAAGACGGACAAACATACAAACACACTTTCGCATTTATGATATTAGTATAGATTTATGTTTTAATTATTTGCTACTGTAATAGGGCCCATCCAGTATAGTTCGAAACGCGTTAGTTTGCAATAAGAAACAGGTTGAACATTAAACCTTAGAGTGGTAAAGAATTTCTTGGTCAAATACCTACACATAACGGGTGTGGCCTGTAATAATGAGCAAATAATTAAAACATAGATCATGCTCATCAAAATGAACAACATTAGTTCAGCGACTTTTATAAAATAATTAGTTCTTTAATTTTTATTAAGTACACTTTAAAATTTATTCGAAGAAGCAATGTAAAGCGAAATGCTTGATGTTTGTAGCGTGACAGGCGACGTCAGTTGTGTTCTAGGATGGCGTACATGGATAGCAGTATTTTATTTGCTCTTATTACAGGCCACACCCGGTATGTACTCAGGGATCAATTTTGTTGTACGTGCATCACCTGTTTTAAGTATTAAGTAATTAGCTTGTGCATCTGGAATTACATACGACACTTGGTCACATTGCTTCCGCTTTTGGTGATTCCAGTTTTTGCCCGTTCGGCCATTTTCGTCTGACGTCGGATGACTTCGGCTTTTTGCCTCGTTCCGTCGCCATATCAATTATAGGGGCATGTTTGTAGCGAGCGGTGAAAGCCTGCTTTGGGTACAGTCGAACACATAAGTGGATTAAAGATATTTTTGAGATAGGTAGCTGACTATTTCTCAAAAACTTGTCCATTTTCAGTGGTAAGTAATGTGTTTCAATATATACAAAACCTTGAAAAAATAAGTAATGTGTTTCAATATATACAAAACCTTGCGGTAAAGGTGATAAAAAGTCAGGTAATCTTTGTCGTTGGATCCAATAGAAAGTTTTGATGTAGTTTTGCAGGTGGTAGGACCTTGTGCAAGGTCCGCCCGGATTGCTACCACCATCTTGCTCGCTAATCCTGCCGTGAAGCAGCAGTGCTTGCACTGTTGTGTTTCGGCGTGGAGAGTAAGACAGCCGGTGAAATTACTGGCACGTGAGGTATCCCATCTTAGGCCTCTAGGTTGGCAACGCGTCTGCAGTACCCCTGGTGTTGCAGATGTTTATGGGCGGTGGTGATCTCTTACCATCAGGAGACCCATTTGCTCGTTTTCCAACCAGTCAAATAAAAAAAAAATAAAAAAAGACAAAATTACGATTTTTTCCTCACAGGATTTCGTGACGTTTTGCTGACGTCAACAAATTGTGAATGTTTTATGCAGTTTGATTTATGATCTCGTCCTTAGTGTTAATGATTTCTTGACCAAACTAATTTCTTGTTAATTTCATGACGAGATACTCAGATAGCAGAGAAAATATTTTTTTTCGATAAAAAATATATTTTTTAACGGTTGAAAGACTAATTGATCTATGGGACGTCTTTTGAGACATTGAGTTACATCGTCACTGCATATTATACTGTTCATAAAGTTCACTCAATAAAATTATCGAAGATGAGGTAGGTACAAGATTTTTAAAAGAGGATACAAGTAACTCAATGTCTGAGAAGAATCCCAAAAGTGTTTCACCGTAATTTGAGCTGTTGTGTTTTTTTTTTACAAAAATGGCGCTTAAGGTCAATTTGCTTTTCAACCATCGATATAATCATTATTTTCCAACTGTATTTGCATTGTCATCTACTTAACTTGCTTAGGTATGTATACCAAATGTCAAGTAGATTTGACTAGTGGAAGTTATAATCTAACCAACAAAAAGTAGGAAATCTCCCCACCTTGTCACTTCAAAGTTCAATATCTCAAAAACGGCTAAACCAATTTTGATAAAACATGTCTAAGAACCATCGCTAGAAAACCTGCTTTCAAATAAAAAAACCGCATTCAAATCGGTCCTTCCGTTTAAGAGCTACGGTGCCACAGATAGACAGACAGACCCACACACAGACACACATAGCGGTCAAATTTATAACACCCCTCTTTTGAACATGAAACTACCGTGAGACTCACTCATATTAAATATAACGACCTGGATAACTCACGTCTTGAGTCGCGTTGCTCCGAAGACAAAGGGCTACGGATTAGCCCGAAACATGTCGAGCTAAACTCGATTTAAGACGTGAGTTATCCGGGTCATTATATTTAATATAACACCCCTCTTTTTGCGTCGGGGGTTAACAAAATAGTAACATTACAATTTATAGACTTATAAGCTTTTAGAGACTGGACCCAATAAGATGACAAGGTTCTTCGTTAACCAGAAACAAAATTGTTGAACTAGTACAGTTGAGGTCAAAAATATCTGTACACTTTAGTACCTTGTCGCTGGCACTTCATGATTGAACTTTAGTACAAAATTATCAGAGGGCATACAGTGACAAGTGATTAAGCGTAAAGATATCTTTGACCTCGAAATCCTCGAGTTTACAATGCTGCCCTTAACCTTACCCGCTTTTTGTACAGTCCGCTTTTCGGACACCACAGTACTACAGCGTATATCACAGTATAGTCACTATAGTATAGTGCGTAGCGCGGAGGCGGGCGTGGCACGGGCCCTCCCACTCGGCCCCTCAGTTGAGTAACACATATACTATCCTGTGATTTGTGATTGCGGAATGATTGGTGATTGCGAAATTGTCCTGAGATCAAAGATTTTCCTAATCTTAGATAAATTATAAATAAAAAAGTTTGCGAGTACAGATTTAATGCATAGTCTTCATCGGGAAAAGTCGAAACTTAATGGGGCATATTAGGCAAAGCTCTGCGCAGGGGGCGACACCAGCGCGAACGTCCATGACAACGTCAGTTCTCTTTATATTTTGTCGCCATGACAGATCATGACCAAAGAGTATTAATACCTATAGAAATCATGAGATATTTATTAGTAACAAAATAAATGATATTTACATAGATAGTAGCGATAGAGCTATATTTTTTAAAAAATAATTGAAATAACATGATATTACGGCATCCTACGGACATTTAAGATAATCAAAAAACATAAACCATAGACATATGGTATGTGATAGTGCTGCACTCTGACGGGATAAAATTGCAGTATTATTCCTTATTGAGATACGACGGCAGCCGAACTGTTAATCAATTATAGTATTAAAACGTTAGTTTCGTTTTGTTCAACTAAATTATTGTTTAATAGGTCATTTATATTCTTTGTACGTGTTACTTGGGCCCATCAACTTTTTTACCGACACTAATCTGTCCGCGACATTTTTCAAACAATTACTGATTTTTGTAAGTAAACATGTTATTTCTGTAATTTAATAGATGGTGTACATGAATACATGCCATCCTACGTAAGTTCAACCTATTAAACCGTGAAATATCTTGTTGGAAGTACGATTTTTTGGTAACGCCAGAGACAATTTTAGTAACGCAGGAGACGCCCAAAGTGTCGGTAAAATAGTTGATTGGCCCACTTTACTGTATAATTTAATAGTGGCATATTTGCTGGTCTATGTTTCGTTAAAGTTTTATTTTCTCAAGTTTTTTTCTATATTGAACCGTTTTTTGCCCAAATAAAAATTAAACATTAAATGAGTGACATTTTCATATTCATTATTAATATGGAATTTTATTATTTAGTGTCAAATTTCAAAATAAAAAAGGTACAGCTGCACGATCCGTTCTAAAAGTAATTGTTAGAGCAATATAATTACGACCTTTTCGTCAAAATACCATGGCAAAACATTATTCAATACGTTACTAGTACCTACAAACTTTGCTTAGTTTTTGGTGTAAATGAGGGCTACCGATTTTGCACTCACCAGTTGGCGCCACTGTAGATAATGCTGCCTGAAGTATAGTGGTTAGTTTGTTATTACGGGCGTGAAAACAAAATTTACATTTAAATCATATTTGATACTGGCGAGCATGCCACAGTGTTGCATAGTCCCATTTTCTTCGGAAAAAAAGGAGGACAAAGGTTTCCGAAAGACAAAACTGTCTCAATACACAAACATTCATTGCCCAATACCTATTGCCATATTTCAGATATATCAAAATATTCATAAAATTATTCCAATTATAAATAAACCAGCGTAGTTCACCCAAAAACAGTGACCTCCCGCTACACTAGCGCCTCAAGCGGCGAATTCATACGCGATAGCCCTCATTGTCCCATGATATATATTTATTTATTTTAATTTTATTTGTTTACAGTGAGAGTTAAATAAAACCACTTGACATTGTCAATCTGTCAACCAGTTGTCAAATTTAACCAAAGCTTGAGTAGCGTCCCTCCTTTTCCCAGTCCAGACACAAAGGGCTCCTCACTACCCCCGCTTCCTGGGGGTCGCGAGGGGTTTCCCTCTTGGAACCCCTCTAAGAGATCCAAAACAGAACTAATGCTACGACTGATTCTATTGAAAGGCATCGAAGTGATAAATTTCACTGGGAAATTGTTTCGCTTTTGAAATAAGTACGAGTTCATATCGCTTTGAATTTAATATCTTTGAGTTGTTGTATAGTAGGTACGTACTAGAAACCGGCTCCGGCTTTACATGACTGTACTAATCATGAAAATGAGGATTAATGCCGAGAATCTTCGATTTCACTCAGTCACTGTTTGTATGGAGATATACAAAATCTGATCACAGTGCTAACACAACGCTACTATTTTACGGACTCGGTCGAAAATATTTTCACTTTTGAAATATAATTTGAAAGGAATTGCCATATTTTATAGCCGTGACTTATTACTTGATGCGAGCTGCGAGCTCGACCCAAATCACGGTATCTTTGTATTATAAATTAATACGTTATAGGTTTGATTTTGGTCACAATGTCGCGATGAAATTTCAAAACGTCAGAGCATCAGAGCCCAAAAAGTTGCGGACGCTAGGTGGCGCAGATGTCGTGCACAGCGCCATCTGTTTCCTCTAGTGCTGTGCTGTGCGAGCGTTTCTATTGGTTCATGAAAAACACATTCTTCACACATTTCTGGTGAAAACTCAGCCTTATGGCCGGTTTTTCACAGTTGTCGCAAGTTATCACCCTTCTCAATAAACATGCCACAGTCATGATGCCCCAAGCGCTGACGATCATGGTCTCCGAACATCGACTGCAGTTCGTCGACTCCATGACATAACTCTCCATAGTGGCGTCATGTATCGATAAAAAAGATCGCTAAAAAGACATTATTAATCGATTGAGACACAAACTGTTCGCAGATAAGAAAGAGCGTTCTCATAAATCCTTGGTCCATTCATGTTTAAAAAAAACGAGATTTCCTATGCGATACTGCCCGTCCGGTCCTAGCAAAAACTTCGGCCCAAATTTACTTTCGCCGTAGGCACAGCGCTAGCGTCTATCGTAAAACTAGTACATTATACGGACAAATGTTAGTTTCAATTCTTCCCACCGGCTTAAATAACTTTGTGGTTGTGTAACCTTTTTTATGCAAAGAAATAAAAAAGGTACCACGCTGGTTAATACGTTTAATAAGTGATTAACAAAATTTTGAGTGAATATTTGGGATTGTCAGCGTGCCTTGATTATAAAAATGATGATAAATGTTTGTGGTAGTGTTGTTGTGCATAGCTTGACTGCGGGGGGCGCTACCGGTGCCTTAACTTATGTAGCGCTAGGGCTGTGGTCAAAAAGTTTTTTTTTTATTTCTTTAACAGTTCGACTTAACATGTCATCAATATACAAAAGAAAATTATGCATACCATAGAATAACTTATGAGTTGTGTCGTTCAAAATAGCTTAATTTTCATTTTATTTGTAAGAGGTCTTGTTAACATTTTATTTGGTAGTAAGGGATAAGAGACAGCCCTAATCAGTCGCAGTGGGTAAGCCGCGTGAACTAGCCCCACACCCACGATATTTCAACTCCTGTTACTTAAAACGGTAGAGTTATTTGACGATAGGTATCACACGGCGGACAAAACAAACAAAAAAATGTCCACCGAATAGTAAAGGCATCGTGATAAATCGATAGCTTCAACAGTATCATTAATCTACCGCTTGTTTATGAATCGTGCGTAACCTTGTCAATGAAACGTTTGTTATTAGTTTTTTTTTATCGATAGGTACCTACCTGTGCAGCCCGTCACTAGTCACAGGGCGCCCGGCTGCGAACCTAAACGTTATCAAAGCATTTTATAGGCACACGATTTTACACATAAATTAAAATCCAATCGTCCATTAATAATTACGCGCCATAAATGGAATGTTGAAATTTTCGAATAAAGAACAGATTTGGTTGTTTTATTGGTTTACGGCGTTGTAAAAGTGGCCAGTGTTAAAAAAAATTGACGTCCTTATTCTGTGGGAGAGGTTGTAATAAATAAGGTTGGGTAGACACTGGATTGTAGAGGCTGGTTGCCACTGAGGCCTGATACAGATGTCTCGGTCGAGATAGCGGCGGGTACAAAACGGAGTAACATGAATATCACATTAGTGGAGTGGCGGGCCGCGGCAGAAGCGGTTTGTACTTATCTAACTTGGGTGCCAAGGTAAGTACTTCGATTAAGCGCGGTATGATACGCGGTCGTTCATCCTTTTTAGGGTTCCGTAGTCTTCTAGGTATCCTAACACCTTCATGTTATTTTTCTGTCCGATCGGAAGTGACAGCTCTAGCTAGTTATGTTGCTAATATCATGAAGATATACGCCATTTTAAGTAGGTATACACACGTGCCTATGATTGCCACCTAAAATAACCTTCACTTGGCTTTTCCTCGCCTTCATGAGTTACTATCACAATTACATAAGTAGAGAACATATAGTTCCTTACTATGTCCTAATTAGGACTACGGCTTGTGCCGTAGACTAAAGTCAACGCTACTCTTTGTTTCCGATAAGCGTTCGAAACAGCGTCTCTTACACCTAGTCAGACTTGTGCTGTTATTCATTGTATAAAAGCGCTGGAATTAAATTTAAGTTCTCTTATATAAGCAGGCTTCGTGACACTTATCTTATATCGGCCGAAACAAACAAAAGAACCTGGCCGAAAATAAAAAATAAAGGTAAAAAGTACTTTTTTTCCAATACCAACTACCGTCGACGCCTATCTGCGATCGACTACTCGAACTGTTCGATACCGAAAAAAAAACCGATTAAAAAAATACGGGGCACATATTTTGGCGGGAAATAAATCACTGGCCAGTAAACGAGGCTATACTAAATTTATGGAGGGCCCGCAATGAAACCGAACACTAAAAACAAAAGAGGAAAAAATTACATTTGAAAATCGAACGAGCGATCTCCGAACTGGCTGCTTTCATTCTGAATTCAAAGTCACTGTGTCAAGATTGAATGTAGGATGTTTTTTTTTTCATTTACGTCCTTCTGATGTCTAAGGCGACAAAAGGTGATACCACGTGACGTTAGAAGCAGATGTGACAACTTCATTACGTATAAATTACTACTGTTAGTAAGGAAGCGGTTTTTTTAGACTCTGTAGAAATTTACGAGGGTTACAATGGACTGACGAATGAACGTATAAAATTATATATATTTTTTTATTCTCACGTTTATTGCTCTGGCGCACGATAATCACCTAAATTTTACTGAAATTGTTTTAGAAGTTTATATCGTGTCAGCTGCTTTGTTCTTTAATTGTACTTTTTTTGTTTTATTGTGATCCTTTGTGGCATTGATAACACACCGCTTTAGGGTTCGTGAAGTGAAATACAACTTAATTGTTTTAACTCTAGTTTTCGAAGTGGCTCTTCTTATCACTCTAAACTATACCCCCCAATTAACAATTCATATTTTTGAGCCTGTAATTTTATTGGTTCTTTGTATTTTGTTTGAAAGGAGGAATTCGTTGATACTTTATTTATATATTTTTAACTATAGCTTTTATTTAGCTTTTAATAATGTTTTCAATCTAACTAAAATAGCTCAACTCCAGTTCTATTTTCAAATACTGTAATTATTTCATAAGATATTTCTATGTTTTGCTAAGTCCATAAATCACTAAACTTAATTTATAACTCTATACCCTTGTAATTCGTACGTGTCAGTTGCAATTCGCCGTTTTTAGAAGAAAATTAAATTGTCAGAAAAACGGCCAGAATCAAATTATTTAAACACTAAGCAACCTCGTCAAAACAATAAATTGGCGTATCCTGCATTCGTTACTTATCCCAGAAGAAGGGTTACGGTTTAGCCCGAAACATGCCGAACTAAAATCTATTTCAGACGAAAGTTATCCGTTTTGTTATCATTTAAAATTCGTAACTTATAGACTGGGCACGGCGAAAAAAAGATTTTAAAAAGAACACAACCTACTTTACATTGTAGACATTGTAGTGTAATCGATTCTACTATAGATCTAGAACAAACTACTGTCAAGTTTTAAGTTATTTATTTAACATCTGCCGGTAGATATTATGTACCATCTTTAATTTATCATCGGTAGGTTAAATCGAGGTCCATTGACAACTTTGACATTCGCGTCAATTCTATCTATGTGTGGGTGTGGCCTGTAATACGAGCAGATAATTAAAACAGATCGTCCTCGTCAAACTGAACAACATTAGTTCAGCGACTTAAAAATATTGGCGTCTTTAGATTTATACTTTTTCATACAAATTAAATACTGTAATCAATGTACGCCATCCTAGAACACAACTGACGTCGCCTGTCACGCTAAACACATCAAACATTTTGCTTTACATTGCTTCTTCGAATAAACTTAAAAGTGTAATAAAAATTAAAACTAATTATTTTTAAAAATCGCTGAACTAATGTTGTTCAGTTTGACGAGTACTATCCGTGTTTTAAATGTTTGCTCATATTACAGGCCACTCCCGGTAATATTGGTTCAATAATTAAATGAGCCAATCGCAAGCAACGTAGAGCAGACCTCTCGATACGAACGCCATCTAGCGATGTTTCGCCTGTCAAGAAACCCCATTGATTACTCCGTACTGTCAAGATCGTCAAGTACAATATGAAAATAGCTCAAGAAAATAGCCATTCTATATTCAAATGTCGGGCTTCGACCGTATCAGTTGGCACGAACACGCCTTAAGCGCATAACTAACCAGTATACTAGGACCCATTTCCCTTGAATGTGTCGTAGCATCACAGGTCAACTTAAACTGGGATATACACTCCAGTATAAGTAGGACTTTTCGCACTATGGGATGTACGGGGAACACGGGTCAAATTATAATGGATTCATTCATTTTAGCGTTGAATCTGGCATACACTGACCTCTTCTTCAGGGCCGTGTTTTATACACACTTGTTTTGAATATCGATGACTATTATTAATTGAGCCGTCGTCGCGTAAGCTTTATTAGTACACGTGGTTTTTTGAAACTGGTGGTTTGTACCAAGTTAGTTTGAGCTAGTGCTCTTAAGTTTTGTAGAGTATGGGAGGTCTGTTAAGGTTGGTTAAGGCTGAGACTGGATGTACCTAAATCAAGTCGGGTAAATATAAGGCAACGGAGCGTCAACGCGTCGTATCGCGATCTAGGACGCCTTTGTTGTGGATTCTAGAGTGAAAAAATAATTGAAGCTGAACTAAGGGCGAGCGAAAAGCTTGAACCTAGAATAGTAGTGTGCCCTGCCTAGCATAATCACTATAGTTAACCAGCCGAGTGCGAGTCTTATGTCGTATATAACACTAGTGCCAAATTTCTAGTCTTTTAATTATATGACGGTGGAAGCATTCTACACTTCCACTGAACGTAGATATAGTTAGTGTTTAGTAAAATGTTACTAAAAGTATTACAAAATCGAGATGAGAATACCATTCGAAAGTACCGTTAGCAGAGCAGCATAGGTACGTATACTTACCGATATGTTCATAGTTTGAGTGCAGACACCTATAGATTAATAGATTAACAAAGTACTTACCTATGCTTCATCATAATCAGTCACTACGTATTTATTATAACTCAATTCTTTTAGGATGCTGTGTCACTTATTTTATAAAAAATATTAAAGTATTTGACAAATTTGACATTATTTTTCTAAATTGAAAATACAAACTGAAATATAGTTGCACAGAAAAACCAAAAAAATAAGACCAGCACTGGGAATCGAACCCGGGTCCTCGGCATTCCGTGCCACTTGCTATACCGCTACACCACTGCTGAACAAAAAGTAAAAGTAAAAATTTGGAATTGAAATAAAAAATACAAAAAGATTCCAAAACCAATCTTTATTATTTTTCTAGTAATTTTCATGTTATTGATTCGCTATACTTATCAAAAAGACACTTATCAAAAAGACATTTATAAAAATATATTTGTTGTAAAATATATGCGTTCCGGGGCAATGAATACAATGTCTGTGTTTTGAGACAGTTTTGTCTTTCGGAAACCTTTGTCTTCCCTTTTTTCCGAACAAAACGGGGACTATGCAACACTGTGGCATGCTCGATATTTTTATGGTACGGTTTTAAGGTGTATTAAATATGATTTTAATCTAAACTTTGTTTTCACGCCCGTAATAACAGACTTTGAAAGCCATACTTAAAAACCTCACGCAACAGTGCGCCATCTAGTGAGACAAAAAACGGTAGCCCTCATTGCAAAAAGTATTGTTTATTTTCTTAAATAACTAGGGATAAAAATTAAATCTTAGGTAAAACTTTAAGAAGTTAGTTAATTGATTAATAATCAATTTAATTATGAAACCATGTCCACATTATTGCGATGCGAACGATGCTAATCCGTCCGATTCCTGGCTTATAAAGCGTTTAACACAAGGTTGGCTTATAAGTCCATTTTGTTGTTTGTGAAACGTGCCATGGTTCAATGTTCATTGGTACCGCTTTATCTACTCTGGCACATTAATAGGCAGTATGCGGATTTTATTTAGACTTTTTCTTAATTAACTTAACATATTTATAGAACGGAAGGAAATAAAACGACTGCTTAAAATCCGAATACTTAAAGTCTAATGATGAGTAATATAAAGATGATAAAGTCTCGGAATAGCGACTGTCACTTAACTATCGCAAACTGTATGAGGCGTCGTTTGTCACCGCGCGAACTGAGTCTCGTGGTACCAGGAATTCAGTTCTTGTCAAACGCGCGGCCCGTCGCGCCATATTGCCATTTTCTTCTGAATAAGAACCTATGGTATTTATATTTCTTTAACTGTCATCGAACATACCATTGGCTATCTTCTTCTTCTTCTTTAGCCGTTCTCAACCTCTAATGGCCAATTTTGCAAAAACATTTTTTTTGTTATTATATTTTCTATTTATTTGTATGTCAAGTACTGACACGTAATAAAGGCGGGGATAATGATATCCTTGTTTTTATAGCCAATGGATAGGGCAGCCTGTATTTCAGCTTCTGTTATCTCCGGTATATCTTCAGATCCGACGTTTGTAACTTTTAGGGTCGCGATATCTAGTGGTTTAGGATTCCTAGAACTATAGAGTAGCTGATAGTACTCCTCTACAACTTTTAGTATTTTATTCTGCTCAGTAACTAGGTTTCCGTCTTTGTCACATAGTTTAGTTATCTGTTGAGTACCGGGCTTCAGAGCCTTCATAAATACTTTTGGACCTCTATACTTGTTAATGATGTTTTGCACGGTTATTTCATGGTATGCATCTATATCCCTCTGAACATGCTGTCGTGCCTCCTTACAAAAGTGACAGAAAGAAATTTTATTAAAAAAAAGAAGAAAAAGAAGGATATTAAAATTCATCATTATCCCCGCCTTTATTACGTGTCACTACTAGTTAGTAGTTATTTGTGTCACAAGGGAGCAAAATGGTGTATTTACGGCGAGGGCGTACATTGAATCCAGAATGTAGCGAAGGATCCTGCAATAGAATCCTGAGCGTAATGAGGGATACAAGTGGTAACGCCAAAAATGAAAATAATTTTGCTCCCGAGTGGCTCATACAACTTTTCACACCGAGCATTAAGAAACTTGAAAAAAAAATCTAAATATTATTAAAGAACAACCAGCATAGAAAATGGCGTGGCTTTACAATTATCAACTTCAAAAAATGTCATTTGCAATAAAACACTTAGAAAAGCCTTGAATAGAAAAGTTGAACTTTGCTCCCTCTCGTCAGGGAGGAAAAGTTACTTTTCTGAAGGAGAGGTGTGAATTTTTTTTTTGCAAATTGGCTAATTCAGGTATCCTTTAAAACGGATGGTGGACTCTTTTTCCATGTTATGCTATCACATGTTTTTCTTCATCGTAAGCTTGTGGTTAATTTGAAATGTAATTTCTCACATGAATCTCTAACTCAGTCAGAGGTGCCCGAATTTGAACCCATTCTTCTGCTTTAGAGGCCATATGTCAAACGACTAGGCCACTTAGACTTATATTTTCAGGTCCTTCTCCGCTAAAAAATCCGCTATTTTTAGAAGAGATAAGCAAGGTACTCATAAATTAATGCAGTTCGTTTATGTGTAGGATCACCGCAAAATTAACGCCTTAATCACAAAACAGATAGGTACAGAAATCAATCTACATACAAAGTGCGCTCGAGCAACGCACACATAGACACTGCTCACGGACACGATATCTCGGACCGGTTGGGACCAGTGCGAGCTCTGTGAACTTTTTTGTGCAATAATGGAGAATGCGAATTTATTACACTTTAAAATATAATAATCTGCATTTCGCCAATGTCGAATCGTTGCAAATATTTTCTGTGACAAATTTCGTCCCATGCGACGAAAAAGGTTGTATGATAATAAATGACTAAATTGATTTTATTGTTTTGTTTTATTAAGCTATTCTCCAGCTTCATTTCTGTATATAAATTTTTCTCAAATCCAAGTACTTTTTGAGATTTCAACCCTAAAAAAGTTCCATGTGATATGAGCTCGACGTAGAAAGTTATACATCTCGATAGAACTTTACACGCCGGTCGCCTCGCCCCGCGGAGTGCGCGTGCGGGGTTCTATCGTCAGTCGTCACCGGTCTTCGCGGGAGATGACACGCTTTATTACTTTATGTTATTTTGGCACGTTTTCTTTGGTGTGGGTTTCTTTATAATTTTATGTTAATTTTGTGAGGCATGAATTTAACTCCTAATAAACGAATCGTCGCTCGAGACGACTTTAAACTTGGCACTAGACCAACGAATCAACGAAGTACAAGTGAAATTAATGATTTAATTACAAATGGTCCAACAGAGGATAGTCATCATGGTTCAGAAAGACGTAATCTAGCTATTTCTTCTATTTAAAAAATAATAGTGAGTGTGTTTTTATGTTTTTACGGTTTAAGTGCTTCTGCCGTTAGATTCCGGAGTAAAGGTAGCATATTACCTCTTAGAACTTTATTTATAGTAAATCAATATAAACCGGAAAAAAAATATTCGTAACGTATTATGATCTTAGCAATAAAAGTTTTATATAGATTTCACGATCAGAAAAAGTTTTAATAGCACGATGTATATAGTTATGTACCATTAATCGATGGAATTAGATAAAATTTCAGAGTTGTAAGAGCACTTGTAACCATTTACGCCGGAACAGACACGCGTTGTCGAGTTCACTTGTGCATATGTCACCTTCTTCTACGGAACTCATTTAAGTTAACACCGTTTACGTCTCAATTTTATTTTCTATTTATTTTTATGGAATACAATATCATACATACATACATATACATGACGCTTTATTCCCTGTATGGTAGGCAGAGACAATAAAGCGCCATATGCTTCTATTCTGACATAGTTCTCTCGCTTCATCCACATTCATCACTCCTCATACATGCTCGACGCTTTCGGGTACTTCTAACCTATATAGCCTCTTCAATATGCCGCCGATCTGGTCGGTGTACGTTTTACGAGGATAATATAATAAACTAATGCCCCAGTCATATCTTCTGCAAATGTAGAAACATCACACAGTACGGAATCATGTTTGTATGTATGTAAACTCTTTATTGCACATAAAAATAAAAATACAAATACACAGAGAGGAGAAAAAAGGCGAGCTATTGATCTAGAGCGTGATGCGATGTAAAATCTAGGTAAAGAAAGTAGTGTCGCCGTTCAACCCGTCACTTTCTGTAGGCACATCGCCAATATTGGAACCATCGCCTACAAAGGAACTGACGCCTATAAATGAAATTTCTGATACCGAAACGGTTACTCTAACTCTAATTATGTCGCAAGTATCGAACGCAGGCTCGATGACTTCCAGCCACCTGAACAAGCCGGGTTCCAAAAAGGCTTATAGTACCGTAGACCGCATACATACGCTGCGGCAAGTCATACAGAATACCGAAGAGTATAACTTGCCACTATGTCTAGCGTTTGTGGATTACGAGAAAGCCTTTAATTCGGTCGAAACGTGAGCGGTGCTTCAGTTTCTCCAGCGATACCGTTGACTATTGGTATATCGAAGTGTTAAAGTGTTTGTATAACAACGCCACTATGTCGGTCCGAGTACACGAACAGAATTCGAATGCGATTCCTTTGAAAACAGGCGTAAGATACGTAGATGTCATATCTCTGAAACTGTTTACTGCCGCTTTCGAAGACGCCTTCAAGCTTCTGGAATGGAAAAGACTAGGCATCTCATCGGCGAATACATCACTCACCTTCGGTTTGCCGACGATATCGTGGTTATGGCAAAGTCTATGGAAGAACTCAGTACGCTACTCGAAAACCTCAATCGAGTGTTAAGAACAGGTGTCTACTCCTATTTTGGTTGAGAATTCGGTTCTTGAAGTTGTTGACGCATATGTATACATATGAAAAACCGTCAAATTAGGTAACTTCAACTTCGAGAAGATTGACCAATCGTCGAATCCAACACAGATGGGCACCGTTTGGAAAACTCAGCAATGTCTTTTCGTTCAAAATTCCTCAGTGCCTTAAGACGAAAGTCTTTTTAAACCAATGTGTGTTGACAATACATATGGATCGGAGACGTGGTGCTTCACTATAACCCTTATAAATAGAGAGAGAGCTCGGGATTTCTCTACGAGATCGAATTAGAAATGAGGAGATATGTAGAAGAACAAGGGTCACCATTATCGACATGGCCAAACAAATTAGCTCGTTGAAGTCGTGGCAATAGGCAGGCCATATAGGATGGAGAACGTATGGCTGTTGGGCCGAAAAGTTCCAACGAGATGGAAGGATGACCTAGTTAAAGCGGCGGGTTCGCGGTGGATGCAACTAGAGGGCTATGGGGGAGGCCTATGTCCAAGAGTGGACATCCTGCGGATGTGATGATCACGATGATGATGAAATACATTGCTTTTAAAACTTTTTATATAATTTTCATGTGCGATCATAACAAACAAGCACAAGGAACAAGTGTCATATTGTGAGTACCTAATGGGCAATGTCGTTTGTAATAAACATTAATTATTATTTATTTCGTCATTGCGAATAATCACGTACAGTCGAGTTCATAAACATGTGAGCAAAAATTTGATAAAAAATATCTGAACATGACTCTATTGCTAACGGCGTAGAAGATAGATAGATAGATAGTCACATGTTGTTGAAAAATTATCAATATCCGAGGAATAAAGTTTCATATGCCTATAGACCTCGGTTCACAAAGTCAAACTCCGACAAAGATAGTTCTATATTCTCTTAACACCGAATTTTTGGCTGTGCGTTCCCACGAAAACAATTACATATTACTTTAAGACCCAGAATTCCTTGAAAGCCTTAACATTTAAAAAGATTGCTACTAAAAAGTAATCCTGACAACTCTAGTAAAAACTATACTTAATTGCATTGACGAATTCCTATTACTTACAAAGCTATAATCAAATTAAACTAAGCGAAAATTCAAATGCCCCTAGTGAAAAGTAACAATTTTGCAGAAGTGACTTTATTCGTCGGATGGGACGATTTGTAATATAACAATTACATAAACATTAAAATATTTTAGTTATTATTAATTTATATTTCCATTCTTCCGTTTCATTCTCAACAATAAATCAAACTAGATACGAGTGCCACTCACTACCACGACAGTTTTTGTGCATAAGCCATAGTTGACAACCCTAGAGCGACCGCCGAGCGTAGGAAAGAAAAGTGAAATACATATTATGAGATTGTTTTCAGACTTATCTGCTTTGTGCCTTAATCCAAAAATTGTTGATTGATGAGATGACTACGTCCTGTGCGTCTACTAATTCGTGTAAACCCAGCATTAGTAGTTGTCAAAAATGACAAGACCAAGTTCCGTGCACATTTTCTTTACCTAACTGTTGATATCGACCGGGTTGACGTGTCATATGCAAATGAGTAGCGGGAATTAAAAAAAGGCTGTATAAAAAAGGTTTTAAAAGTCTTTATTCTTCGAAACTACTGCGGCCGAAGTGTTGTAGTGCGTTTTACTAGTTTTTGTTGGCAGCGGCCTTTATTGATCGTTAAAGTGCGGCGTTCTTTGGCCGAGGGGGAGGTTTAGGGCACAAGAGGGGGCGGGAGCGATAAGCGCTAGCGGTACGGCATTTTTTTTAAATTAATAATTGAATCGGAGTTTATTTTCGAACTGCTTTTGCACTAATAAATGAGGGAATTTGAACCACTCAAAGGGATTTAATTAGCTTGAAATTTGATTTGGAATTTGGATTAGCAAATAACTATGTAGTAAATCTGGATAACCAAGAAATGGTCTGTTAAAACATGTTTGAAAGCTAAATATTTAGGTAGTTGGTAATCACATAAAAATGTATAATACACATAATCGAAACACATTTACACACATTGAAACTTATCAAGCAAGACCTTTACGGTGAAGTTGAATGTCAAAAGAAAACCTGCACACCAGTGAAAAAATTCATGGTGTCTACGAAGTTCCCATTCCACCTGAGGCCCGCGTGGGAACTTCTGTCCAGGCCGCCTCATTATGAGGGGAAATCTGTGCCCCGTAGTGGTACATATACAGACCGAGATGAATAATGATGAAATACGTATATGTAGATACAAAAACGTTTAATTAGTTGCTTTTAATTAGCCGGATGTGATTTTTATCTTATCGCGACTTCTTGTGCCATAATCCGCTTCACAAGGTAAAGTTGATAAAACGCAACTGAAAACAATACCCAGCGCCCATACCCGTGTTACGATCGCTTTACGATCCAGTTGTAAACTCCACGAACCTTACCTCCACTTCGGACCGGCGCGCACTAAACCTCCTCTACCCTCCCACTCATTCAACAATGTAAGGAAAAGGACAAAAATTAACAGCCCGCCCAAACGGGTCCAATGCGTGCTTAGATTTCAACGCTCGCAAGCGCCACAGCAACCGTTTTATTAAGGAAACTGGCAGGCCATAAAATGTGTTGCCGTTTTGTTCGAAAACAAAAATCAAGCTTTCAAAGTACGTGTAATTAAGATTTGAATTGTGCTTAAACTTTTGATACGAAAATAACGATCATTTTGAGATCTTTATTAATTTTACGTTGGCGGGGCGCGTTACGTTGGTGTAGGTGCTAAATAAAAAATGTTTTAACATTTTTTACACTCACTCTTGGATCAGTGATTATATTGTAACGTTGGATATTTGATTTTACACGAGGCTTCTTAATGTTACGGCTTGTGCTGGCGTCTTTTTGAATTTTAAGTAAAATACATTTTACCGTCCCAAGCCTGATAGCTTGATAAGTAAACAAAATGCCGTAAGGTGTCAACGTTCGAATAAAAATTTAAATAAATTACCGTTTCAATTTACTTAAGTGTCATCGGAGTTATATATAATTTAGGTAGGTATACATTAAAATTAAGTAACAATTTTGAATATGTAGTAAGCTACAAAATCAGCATAATAATTCTGTAAATGTACCTATCTCGTCTAATTGACATCACAAGGTAGATACATTTGCACTGTGCAGACTATGGCTGTACTAAATTATACCTATAGTCATAATATTTACAAGTCATAATATTTACTAGGCATAATTTTGACTTCACCTAACTACATGCTCAAAGTTAATAAATAAACTTTTTAAATTGAAAATCATTGTTTTCTTGCTTGCGAACTTGCCTAGCGACTGAATTTGGTATGCGTTGATAAATAAATTGTATAATTATGTGATTTTGTGTCATATCTAATTAAAATTATATGCATTTTGCACTCGCTTTTAATGACCTCGGTAAATTTTAATTTAAACGTATTGTTTTATGTGGTTATAAATTAATTGTTTAAGTAGCATTTTGGTTAAAATCTGAATTTTAAATGAGACAATTCACAGCTACGGTGCGGGCATTAATTTTTTTAAAGACCCAGTTTTGTTTAAGCATTAGAGGTTTCAGCGTAAGAAATATGCTTCTGGGCTTAACGCCACGATGTAAGTATGACAGGTAGGTATTAAAAAACTTAAAGGACACAAAATGGTTCTTACGTCAATAATTACTTATAAAAACTACAAATTATACTCCTAGGGTGAGTCCACGTTTGTATAATTTTAGTGTATTATAATATGATGCACTTAAATGTATGTCATACCATGATACACTATAATGCAAGGGAGATTTTATTTTCGTCGTTTAGAACCGATTGGCAATTTAGATCGGATAGAGCGTGTTGCACGATCGTAATACGCCTCAGTGATACACAACGGATATACGATACCTACGGTAAAAGATACAAATGTGGACGCCATTGACATATTGACTTGACACTAGGGTATTTGACAAATGACAGTTAATGTAACTAGGCCGTGTTGTTTATCACACTTGCTCGTAAACAGTGTCGTAACATGCAGGCTACCTTGGTTGCAACCCCCCAAATAAAACCCTCGACCTTAATGTGCTTGTCATGAAACCCGTGGTCGGTAAATGAGTCATTGCCAGTACTAATTTTCATGTCATGAAGCCCATGGTCGATAAATGAGTCATTGCCAGTACTAATTTTCATGTCATGAAGCCCAAGGTCGGCAAATGAGTTTGTTACTGCATGGTGTGCTGCTGCTCCGTGCGCGCGCTGCACACGCACGTCATGCCCATGCGGGGGGAGGGCGGCGGGGAGCTGGCGCTGCCAAGAGCGCAATCAGCGGTATCGGCAATTTTGATAAAATATTAGTTTTTAAATATAATGACCCGAATAACTCACGTCTTAAATCGAGTTTAGCTCGACATGTTACTCGTAGCCCTTCGTCTTCGGAGCAACGCGACTCAGCGGCTGCTGCAACACGCGCACTGCGCGCCGCCGCTCTGCTCGCGCGACTACCCGACGAAACTGACACCGGCACACAACTACCCGCGTTTTCATCATCATTACAACTGTCAAATGTAGGGTAGCACACAACACTAACAACATCGCTCTGTAAAGGTACGTTCACACACACCGACAACGCAGCACGAATATTTAACACCGTTTTCCAACTCGGAGGTACCGTCCAACCACTATCCCGGTTATATCGGTGTGTGTGAACGTACCTTTACAGAGCTATGTTGTTAGTGTTGTGTGCTACCCTACATTTGACAGTTCTAAATAAACACGCGTTTTCTTACTACTCAATGGCTCGCTAAGAAAAATAATTACCCCTTGATCTCCGGTAAGCCGTAAAAGCCATCTGAGGCTAACAGTAACAGCCCGTTAAAAAAAATGCTTAGTTAAATAAATAATAAATAAATATCACGGGACAATTCACACCAATTGACTAGTCCGAAAGTAAACTTATATTTTTAAACTTTGTAAACTTTTATTTAGCAAAGCTTGTGTTATGGGTACTAAGCAACGGATAAATATAATTATATAGATAGATATATACTTAAATAGATATTAAACACCCAAGACCCGAGAACAAACATTCTTAGTTTCATACAAATATCTGCCCCGACACGGGAATCGAACCCGGGACCTCAAGCTTAGTAGTCAGGTTCTCTAACCACTAGGCCATCTGGTCGTCAAAACACGACCACGACGACGAGTGGTATAATACTGCTTAACATCTTGTTCCTTACACCATTTGAAATTAAGTATAACCTAGCTGGTGCGTAAATTTGGTGTTCAATGAGCAGTACAGTTTCCGAGTTTCCATCGCCTTTACTGATTGCGATGACGGATGGCAACTAGCACCAACTCCTTAAAGATGGGAATCACTTTTCGGTTGGAGCTAGATGTCATTGTCTCAGACCCATTTGCGTCAACTTGGGTTAGCCGGTGAAATAAATAACTTTACGTTGGTGTTAATTAAATGCTCCATTATATTCTATAGTAGGTATTATCAAAATTTGACTGCTAGACAAGTTGTATGTCACATTAGTGCACCACGAAAGAAAAAAATTGGATATGTACTACCAGTGGCGGATCCAGGAATTGTTCGGAAAGAAGGTGTAAACACACTTAAAAATAATGATATGTCACGAAATAACTTCTGTTTTTGTGGGCTTAAGATTTTAGCCCGCCACTGGATGCTACTTAGTTTAGTTTTATATTACAATCACGTGGGCTACCCCTCGTTGACGCAAAAGGATCCTTAATCTGTGCCCAAGCGCGTTCTATCCCCATTCACTTATCGTTTTTGCATCGCCTAATATTTGTCCGACCCAGATCTGAACCCTGAATACTTGGAGATGGGGTTCCGAGGCGGCGGGAGCCTGGGCTCCTCGTCGCGCACGAAGCGTATGCGGACTAGCTTCAAGCACCACCAGCTCAGGACCATGAAGTCGTACTTCGCTATCAACCACAACCCAGACGCGAAGGACCTAAAGCAGCTCAGCCAGAAAACGGGGCTGCCGAAGAGAGTGTTGCAGGTAATTATAAAGATTTGGTAGCTCAGTGAAATAAACGGGTTTATGTATACAAAGTCTCATTAAACTACTTTAAAACCTTCATAAAACCTTCCTCATGTAAAGCTTCTTCTGCTACCTCTCTGCTCTTAATAATCAGTGGCCAGAGGGGAAACACCACCGTCTATAAATGTGATGTCTGGTAGTGCTACGTTCTCTCCCCCTCCCCACAATGCTGACTCACAGGCCACAGGTCACAGTCCGGCCAACTTCCGTCCGTGTTAAGACTAAACCATTGTCCGCAGTTGGCGCCTAAAATTTGATAGGTACTGATATGGTACTCTTTATGGTTCGATTGTACCTTTCTATCTGACCATCCTCATTGGGCGTAAGGGCGTGATCTTTTTGCTTGTCTCTCAGGTGACCATTGTAAGATTATTATAGGTGTCTTGGTTCTTATATTCCCAATCTCTCTAATGCCAGTTAAGTCCATTCTAAGGCACACATCTCGATTAAGTTTTAGATGTCAAATATGAGCACTGTTGAAATAATAATTTCACTCTTGTTGAAATAAATTAACTTGGTCTATTTATCATTTCCCGTCTCATTTCTTGGAGAAATACGATTATTACGTCGTTTCAATGCTACTTTAGATTCGGCCGACATTTTTTTTTCCTTCGAACTGGTTCATGCAAAAAAATACACGGTTATTACTTCATTTCTTATCATACTTCCTCTTAGTGTTTTAACGATGTTATTACTGTTGTTAAACATGTATAATACCCGTTTGTTTCATTTTGGTTTTAAAATAAGTATTAAATAACAACGATATCGATTTAGGTATCAACAATTGACTGACTTAAAAAGCATGTTCGTTAATATCATCAATGTTTTAGATACGTCGATGATATATCAATTCCGCGAAACCAATATTGGTTAATGCCAGGTAACCAACAAAAGTAAGCAAATTTGAGATTTTGCGGCAGGCATTATATTCTATAACAAAGATATTTAGTTTATAACGCTTTCCTGTAAAAATTGCCTCCAGAGTTACGTGGTATTGCAGTATCATTGACGAAATGTCGTTTTAAATTGACGCCTTAATAATAATGTTAATAATATTTGATATTTCAGGTAATATACGTTTAGAATGTATGTATACTCGTAATGAAAGAAATCTAACACTTCTTTTAAACAATTAAACTATTTTAGGTTTGGTGTCAAGACGAGGATTCAACGGTTTGTATTCGCTTTAATTTTATTAACGCCCTCTAGTTGGAAATATAAGTCCAGATTTATTGTTAAGCTTAGTTGAACAGTGCCAGAATTAGGCAAACGTTAATCTTAAACTACATTTATCGACTAAATCCACAATTAATTTTCCTACCGTCCAGTACGACATTAGGACTAATCGTCCTAAAAGATCTAAGTACGTCAGTTATATTATGAGAAAGTACTGGACACTTTTTTTTTGATAATTAAATACAAAATTAAGGAAACATAGTAATTGGATAGTGTCCTAAAAGATCTAAGTACGTCAGTTATATTATAAGAAAGTACTGGACACGTATTTTTTTTTTGATAATTAAATACAAAATTATGAAAAAAATCACAGTTAAAGTTGTGCGTGATATCACGCCGTGTGACAGTTCAACATGGTGTGACATCACGGGCCCTCATCTCCCAAACGGTGACAAGTTCATCATTGCAATTTTTTATTTGAATGTCTAAAAAAATACCTGTCTAATAATTTCTGATTAGATATTTTTACATAGGAAACTTCTCGATACTCGATTTTCTGTTGAATTTAGCTTAGTGTAAATGTAAACTCTCCAACTCAAATCAGTTTTTTCCTGCAAGATGGCGATATTCGTGAACCCGTTTATTTCGAATTCGAGTGATTATATCGCATAAGTACCTTCACTGTTCGGTGGTAAACACCTGTATTAGCATTCATAACATTTCAACCTTGATTCGAAATGTTCCATTCACGAGATAAACAAAATATTATGCAAAGCTTTTACGTTTCTTTTTCAAAATGTTGGTAGCTAATGCGAAATAAATGTACGGCCGGTATCTTGAATGTATCTGTAATTTAAAACGCATTGCGAACTGGTGTAGTGTAAATTACCGTGATTGTAGCATGCTGTCTCTGTTTTGCCGGGTCAGACGACAAGGCAGGGGTGCGGCGAAACGGAACGACTCGCATCGAAGCACTAAGTGAATTTTGATATTTTTTTATCAACGAGTTCGGACAAAATGCAGTTTGTTTTTGTCTCCGTTTGTAGAAATCTAAAGAGGTAGTTGCATTAAGTTACTAATGCCCACTGCCACTTCAGTTTCGCAATTCTTCGCGCTTTTTCGGTAACCTTAGTTCTACAGCGGATATCACCAGTTATGATTCTATCTCGCAGAAACCCTGAGCATAGCCCTCTCCATAGCCCTCTGAGTGACTTTGAGCTTCCTCATGAGACCCATCGTTAGCGCTCACGTCTCAAATCCGTATGTCATCACTGGCAACACACACGTGTTTACATTATTTCAGTTAAATCGTTATTCGAGCTTTCTTGACTCTTTTTTGTAAGAGTTTTGTAGTTATCTGGTAGAAATACAGATACTCTTAAATAATCGAAAACGACATCTAAATCTACAACCAATTCGTAAAAAATGTGGCCAAGTACATTAGGCGGACACTCTCGAATAATGACGCGCCAGCGAGTCACAAAATCGATCAAGCACCGCAGTATCATGCTGGCATCTAAATATTTTGCTGGAATAATGCGAACAGGGCCTAACCCGAATCAAATCAAAGCCTACAACAAACAAGACGTCACCTTTCCATCTAAACAACCGTAAAATCGATCTCGATGAACAATAAACTCTAAAGATGGTAATTGACGAAACAACCCTAGTCTTTTGCGGGCTTTACTTTTAAGTGCTGGTTACCAAACAATTAGCAGGAACAGGGGGGCCGACGTGTGGCCAATCCATTAGACTTGGTAATGGTACACAGATGTGGCAATGTGGTAGCAGCTGATGCTCGGAGCTGGGAATTCCTGGCAGAGAATTCACAAAGAAATTACAGAAAAAAGAAAGCATTTATTCGTGACATTACCTAAAATAAAATAAACAAATGAAAATAGGTACCACGGTCACAAATTGGTCCCAAATAAGGGAATTTACCTCGCGTGATATTTTTATTATCTTTCTAATTTGGATGCTTTGGTAAAAAATGACCACGGATATCCACAAACACATGGAATAATAGAGAGATTGCATAGAGCAATGAGAGTTTCTTGGCAGATAAAATGTCGTCGAATGGCGTTAATGTCGAGAGGTCTTTTGACGTGACAGTCTTGTACCGGCTCATTTAGTTAATCAGCTAATCACTAAAGTGACACAAATTTCAAAGTTCTCATACAGACCTCACGATACTATAGTTTTGGCTAATGAAAGCTGAATTCAGCTATTTTGAGTGGCAACATTAGTCAAATGTCATGGGCAAACAGACCAAAGAGTATAAGAAAACAGACACTTGAGCTTTACTATTATCTATTCTGTGACTTGTTAAGTTTAGTACCTCTACGTGGGTTAAAATAGGTTTTTTGGAAATTTACTGCTGAAACATGGGTAAAACAATCAAAAGTGGTGTGCCACAGATTATTTTTAGCATAAAAAGAAAGTTAAGAAAAGAGGGAAGCCTTGTTCAAACTGAAAAAAAGCGTATTTAGATGCGGTGACCAAATTTGTAGGTTAGTGGGCATGGCAAAAATATTTTGATACTAATATCCCTTTCAGAGCTGGCCAATACAATTGTGGTTCTTAAGATTCATCTTTTTGTGTTCAACGAATCGTTTTAAATAATTACTTATTTTTCAATAGGCATGCGATAGACAGAGAAGTATAAAATATTCTTATGCCTAAACGTCACTTTTGTACGGCAGAGAAGCTTTGGTGGGAAGGCTACTTATTCATATCTCTAACACGAATACCTTCTTTTTGACTTTTAATCAGACTTGCGTTTGGTTTCTACATATTTAATCACAGATTATAAGCTATTCTTTAGTTGTTCTTCGTAAATTTATAAATTTATTATTACCTATTTATTGTACACTTTTCCTTTTGTGCTGATTCCGGTCCAACACATTAGCTGCAAAGATATGAAGGTGTTGGCTGAAAATCAGCGCTGTAGTAGGCAGCATATACTTTTGCAGCATAATGCTGAGTCAATTCCTTTTCGACATCATCAAATGTTTTTATTTTCTGTAAATTATGTATTATTTTAAGTTCGATGTCGAAATAAAGTTATGTCTATGTCTATGTCTATTCTGTGGTATTTTTTTTTTTTTGAATTTGCGCGTTTTTGCAGGTTTATCTTCATTTCATTAGCCAGACTCCAGCACCAACTTGCCTGTCGCAGGAACCCTCATTGTTCTATGTACGAAACAGTGTGCTTTCGCAGAAGCCAGTAGTATGAACAGGATTGCAAATAAGCTCCCAATACTACTTCAGAACTACTGCCTGATTTTGAGTCACCGCGGTATTCAATTTGTTTTTGATATAAAATAGCATTCTGCAAAAGCCTACTCTTACCTACTCGAAGAGATCTTACGTATCTATATATTATACACGACGACAGACAGGCGCACAATCGCGACAGAGGTCCCTTCGTGCGTTCCATAATGTATCGCATATATAATCACAAACTTAAAGCAGACGTTGGCGAAATTGAAAACAACGCGGCCTCATACTGCGTCCAGTATTTGAATCACGAACAGCGCCACGGCTACCAGCACAGCTAACTTTGTTTCCTTAAATTCCGAGCCCTCCCGAAAGCTTCCGATGCTAACCGAATAAATCTCAACCAATTATAAAAGGCCTAAGGCTCTCTCCCTATTTGATCGCGATTTTTACAGCAAAAGGCAGCAGCCATCTTGGATTTTGCATTCCAACCGCAGTATGTGCTTTGTTCGTCTACCGCTGTTCCTCATAGGTTTTGTTTTAAAAACGAAAAGCGGCTCCATTTTTAAACATAGAACAGACCATTTTATTTTTAATTTGCGAATTCAACTTTTCTTGCATTTTGGTCGGTTCTATCTATTTCTATCTAACATGTGGTTACCTAAGACAAATAATGTTATTTTTTTTTTATTTAATTTTATCAAAGTGTCATTTTATACTGATATCGCATTCAACGTAAGTTATATTTAGGGGTTTTTTTTTCAAGTTTAGATTTATTTTCGGGAATTTAAATTAAGTAGTGATCTCTTTAAATTTTTACCGGTTTTCAGCAGATGAAACTGTCATCACCTCTAACTTTTACTTGCATTGTATAGGTTGGATTGGTAATGCCTGAAAAAAAAACTCAAGTCTAAGAATGTCGTTGTAAGCAATAATTTTAGTTTTAGGCCCAGTTCAGTTTACCTCACGGTATCTATCTCTATCCCTTCAAATGATAATGAAGTATGTACCTTCGTTGTGGTGTAAAGGTAGGATCTATACACGGCTGGCGGACCTTTGACATAATATGATACTAGCTTTTGCCTGCGACTTCGTCCGCGTTGAAATAAACGCGCGATAAACGTTTTTACGTCATAAAAAGTAGTCTATGTCACTCTCTGGCCCATAAAATATCTCTTGCCAAAATCACGTCAATCCGGCGCTCCGTTTCGACGTGAAAGACAGACAAACATACAACACACACACTTTCACTTTTTAATATGCCATACATTTAAGAGATACTCAAAAAACTGTTTACGTTTGTGCTACTGCTGCACTTTGACGGCAGAAAAATGCAGTAATATTGCCTTTTCATTAAATATCAAAATCAAGCTTTCATTATCAATATTTTAACTCAAAATCTCGACTGTGCTCTGCTATGGCGCCATCTTTACAACGTTGACAGAAACACACTTTTTCAGTCCGTGACAAATCAAATCATAATTTATCCCGCCCCAAGGCCCTTTTCATCACTACTAAATAAAGTTAAGTGTCAAGCTTCCCGTAGACTAATTGCTTTGCCAGCTATTCTGAGGCGTGCGCAGCTAAGAATAAAAGCGCGGGAATCCGAGCAGTTTGAGGGTTATTTATAGTCATTGATGCTAGTAATTGTGTCGACTCTAATGGGGGAGTGAGACGGCGAGCTTTAGTTGTACTTGGATATATTATGTATTTTTGTTTAGATTTTTCAAGGGATTATTAAGTAAGCTATTACATAATATTAAGG
>NC_133472.1:41638950-41728932 GCF_025370935.1 Choristoneura fumiferana | reverse complement strand
AGTGGCTCATACAACTTTTCACACCGAGCATAAAGAAACTTGAAAAAAAAAAATCTAAATATTATTAAAGAACAACCAGCATAGAAAATGGCGTGGCTTTACAATTATCAACTTCAAAAAATGACATTTGCATAAAACACTCAGAAAAGCCTTGAATAGGAAAGTTGCACTTTGCTCCCTCTCGTCAGGGAGGAAAAGTTACTTTTCTGAAGGAGAGGTGTACATTTTTGCAAATTGGCTAATTCAGGTATCCTTTAAAACGGATGGTGGACTCTTTTTCCATGTTATGCTATCACATGTTTTCTTCATCGTAAGCTTGTGGTTAATTTGAAATGTATTTTCTCACATGAATCTCAAACTCAGTCAGAGGTGCCCGAATTTGAACCCATTCTTCTGCTTTAGAGGCCATATGTCAAACGACTAGGCCACTTAGACTTATATTTTTCAGGGCCTTCTCCGCTGAAAAATCCGCTATTTTTAGAAGAGATAAGCAAGGTACTCATAAATTAATGCAGTTCGTTTATGTGTAGGATCACCGCAAAATTAACGCCTTAATCACACAAACATAGGTACAGAAATCAATCTACATACAAAGTGCGCTCGAGCAAACGCACACATAGACACTGATCACGGACACGATATCTCGGACCGGTTGGACCAGTGCGAGCTCTGTGAACTTTTTTTGTGCAATAATGGAGAATGCGAATTTATTACACTTTAAAATATAATAATCGTGCATTTCGCCAATGTCGAATCGTTGCAAAATTTTCTGTGACAAATTTCGTCCCATGCGACGAAAAAGGTTGTATGATAATAAATGACTAAATTGATTTTATTGTTTTGTTTTATTAAGCTATTCCCAGCTTCATTTCTGTATATAAATTATTTCTCAAATCCAAGTACTTTTTGAGATTTCAACCCCTAAAAAAGTTCCATGTGATATGAGCTCGACGTAGAAAGTTATACATCTCGATAGAACTTTACACGCCGGTCGCCTCGCCCCGCGGAGTGGCGCGTGCGGGGTTCTATCGTCAGTCGTCACCGGTCTTCGCGGGAGATGACACGCTTTATTACTTTATGTTTTGGCACGTTTTCTTTGGTGTGGGTCTTTATAATTTTATGTTAATTTTGTGAGGCATGAATTTAACTCCTAATAAAACGAATCGTCGCTCGAGACGACTTATAAACTTGGCACTAGACCAACGAATCAACGAAGTACAAGTGAAATTAATGATTTAATTACAAATGGTCCAACAGAGGATAGTCATCATGGTTCAGAAGACGTAATCAGCTATTTCTTCTATTTAAAAAATAATAGTGAGTGTGTTTTTATGTTTTTACGGTTTAAGTGCTTCTGCCGTTAGATTCCGGAGTAAAAGGTAGCATATTACCTCTTAGAACTTTATTTATAGTAAATCAATATAAACCGGAAAAAAAATATTCGTAACGTATTATGATCTTAGCAATAAAAGTTTATATAGATTTCACGATCAGAAAAAAGTTTTATAGCACGATGTATATAGTTATGTACCATTAATCGATGGAAATTAGATAAAATTTCAGAGTTGTAAGAGCACTTGTACCCATTTACGCCGGAACAGACACGCGTTGTCGAGTTCACTTGTGCATATGTCACCTTCTTCTACGGAACTCATTTAAGTTAACACCGTTTACGTCTCAAATTTTATTTTCTATTTATTTTTATGGAATAAAATATCATACATACATACATATACATGACGCTTTATTCCCTGTATGGTAGGCAGAGACAATAAAGCGCCATATGCTTCTATTCTGACATAGTTCTCTCGCTTCATCCACATTCATCACTCCTCATACATGCTCGACGCTTTCGGGTACTTCTAACCTATATAGCCTCTTCAATATGCCGCCGATCTGGTCGGTGTACGTTTTACGAGGATAATATAATAAACTAATGCCCCAGTCATATCTTCTGCAAATGTAGAAACATCACACAGTACGGAATCATGTTTGTATGTATGTAAACTCTTTATTGCACATAAAAATAAAAATACAAATACACAGAGAGGAGAAAAAGGCGAGCTATTGATCTAGAGCGTGATGCGATGTAAAATCTAGGTAAAGAAAGTAGTGTCGCCGTTCAACCCGTCACTTTCTGTAGGCACATCGCCAATATTGGAACCATCGCCTACAAAGGAACTGACGCCTATAAATGAAATTTCTGATACCGAAACGGTTACTCTAACTCTAATTATGTCGCAAGTATCGAACGCAGGCTCGATGACTTCCAGCCACCTGAACAAGCCGGGTTCCAAATAGTACCGTAGACCGCATACATACGCTGCGGCAAGTCATACAGAATACCGAAGAGTATAACTTGCCACTATGTCTAGCGTTTGTGGATTACGAGAAAGCCTTTAATTCGGTCGAAACGTGAGCGGTGCTTCAGTTTCTCCAGCGATACCGTTGACTATTGGTATATCGAAGTGTTAAAGTGTTTGTATAACAACGCCACTATGTCGGTCCGAGTACACGAACAGAATTCGAATGCGATTCCTTTGAAAACAGGCGTAAGATACGTAGATGTCATATCTCTGAAACTGTTTACTGCCGCTTTCGAAGACGCCTTCAAGCTTCTGGAATGGAAAAGACTAGGCATCTCATCGGCGAATACATCACTCACCTTCGGTTTGCCGACGATATCGTGGTTATGGCAAAGTCTATGGAAGAACTCAGTACGCTACTCGAAAACCTCAATCGAGTGTTAAGAACAGGTGTCTACTCCTATTTTGGTTGAGAATTCGGTTCTTGAAGTTGTTGACGCATATGTATACATATGAAAAACCGTCAAATTAGGTAACTTCAACTTCGAGAAGATTGACCAATCGTCGAATCCAACACAGATGGGCACCGTTTGGAAAACTCAGCAATGTCTTTTCGTTCAAAATTCCTCAGTGCCTTAAGACGAAAGTCTTTTTAAACCAATGTGTGTTGACAATACATATGGATCGGAGACGTGGTGCTTCACTATAACCCTTATAAATAGAGAGAGAGCTCGGGATTTCTCTACGAGATCGAATTAGAAATGAGGAGATATGTAGAAGAACAAGGGTCACCATTATCGACATGGCCAAACAAATTAGCTCGTTGAAGTCGTGGCAATAGGCAGGCCATATAGGATGGAGAACGTATGGCTTGGGGCCGAAAAGTTCCAACGAGATGGAAGGATGACCTAGTTAAAGGCGGGTTCGCGGTGGATGCAACTAGAGGGCTATGGGGGAGGCCTATGTCCAAGAGTGGACATCCTGCGGATGTGATGATCACGATGATGATGAAATACATTGCTTTTAAAACTTTTTATATAATTTTCATGTGCGATCATAACAACAAGCACAAGGAACAAGTGTCATATTGTGAGTACCTAATGGGCAATGTCGTTGTAATAAACATTAATTATTATTTATTTCGTCATTGCGAATAATCACGTACAGTCGAGTTCATAAACATGTGAGCAAAAATTTGATAAAAAATATCTGAACATGACTCTATTGCTAACGGCGTAGAAGATAGATAGATAGATAGTCACATGTTGTTGAAAAATTATCAAAAAATCCGAGGAATAAAGTTTCATATGCCTATAGACCTCGGTTCACAAAGTCAAACTCCGACAAAGATAGTTCTATATTCTCTTAACACCGAATTTTTGGCTGTGCGTTCCCACGAAAACAATTACATATTACTTTAAGACCAGAATTCCTTGAAAGCCTTAACATTAAAAAAAGATTGCTACTAAAAAGTAATCCTGACAACTCTAGTAAAAACTATACTTAATTGCATTGACGAATTCCTATTACTTACAAAGCTATAATCAAATTAAACTAAGCGAAAATTCAAATGCCCCTAGTGAAAAGTAACATTTTGCAGAAGTGACTTTATTCGTCGGATGGACGATTTTGTAATATAACAATTACATAAACATTAAAAATATTTAGTTATTATTAATTTATATTTCCATTCTTCCCGTTTCATTCTCAACAATAAATCAAACTAGATACGAGTGCCACTCACTACCACGACAGTTTTTGTGCATAAGCCATAGTTGACAACCCTAGAGCGACCGCCGAGCGTAGGAAAGAAAAGTGAAACACATATTATGAGATTGTTTTCTGACTTATCTGCTTTGTGCCTTAGTCCAAAAATTGTTGATTGATGAGATGACTACGTCCTGTGCGTCTACTAATTCATGTAAACCCAGCATTAGTAGTTGTCAGAAATGACAAGACCAAGTTCCGTGCACATTTTCTTTACCTAACTGTTGATATCGATCGGGTTGACGTGTCATATGCAAATGAGTAGCGGGAATTAAAAAAAGGTTGTATAAAAAAGGTTTTAAAAGTCTTTATTCTTCGAAACTACTGCGGCCGAAGTGTTGTAGTGCGTTTTACTAGTTTTTGTTGGCAGCGGCCTTTATTGATCGTTAAAGTGCGGCGTTCTTTGGCCGAGGGGGAGGTTTAGGGCACAAGAGGGGGCGGGAGCGATAAGCGCTAGCGGTATGGCATTTTTTAAAATTAATAATTGAATCGGAGTTTATTTTCGAACTTCTTTTGCACTAATAAATGCGGGAATTTGAACCACTCAAAGATTCAATTAGCTTGAAATTTGATTTGGAATTTGGATTAGCAAATAACGATGTAGTAAATCTGGATAACCAAAAATGGTCTGTTAAAACATGTTTGAAAGCTAAATATTTAGGTAGTTGGTAATCACATAAAAATGTATAATACAACATAATCGAAACACATTTACACACATTGAAACTTATCAAGCAAGACCTTTACGGTGAAGTTGAATGTCGAAAGAAAACCTGCATACCAGTGAAGAAATTCATGGTGTCTACGAAGTTCCCATTCCACCTGAGGCCCGCTTGGGAACTTCTGTCCAGGCCGCCTCATTATGAGGGGAAATCTGTGCCCCGTAGTGGTACATATACAGACCGAGATGAATAATGATGAAATACGTATATGTAGATACAAAAACGTTTAATTAGTTGCTTTTAATTAGCCGGATGTGATTTTTATCTTATCGCGACTTCTTGTGCCATAATCCGCTTCACAAGGTAAAGTTGATAAAACGCAACTGAAAAACAATACCAGCGCCCATACCCGTGTTACGATCGCTTTACGATCCAGTTGTAAACTCCACGAACCTTACCTCCACTTCGGACCGGCGCGCACTAAACCTCCTCTACCCTCCCACTCATTCAACAATGTAAGGAAAAGGACAAAAATTAACAGCCCGCCCAAACGGGTCCAATGCGTGCTTAGATTTCAACGCTCGCAAGCGCCACAGCAACCGTTTTATTAAGGAAACTGGCAGGCCATAAAATGTGTTGCCGTTTTGTTCGAAAGAAAAAATCAAGCTTTCAAAGTACGTGTAATTAAGATTTGAATTGTGCTTAAACTTTGATACGAAAATAACGATCATTTTGAGATCTTTATTAATTTTACGTTGGCGGGGGCGCGTTACGTTGGTGTAGGTGCTAAATAAAAAATGTTTTAACATTTTTTACACTCACTCTTGGATCAGTGATTATATTGTAACGTTGGATATTTGATTTTACACGAGGCTTCTTAATGTTACGGCTTGTGCTGGCGTCTTTTTGAATTTTAAGTAAAATACATTTTACCGTCCCAAGCCTGATAGCTTGATAAGTAAACAAAATGCCGTAAGGTGTCAACGTTCGAATAAAAATTTAAATAAATTACCGTTTCAATTTACTTAAGTGTCATCGAAGTTATATATAATTTAGGTAGGTATACATTAAAATTAAGTAACAATTTTGAATATGTAGTAAGCTACAAAATCAGCATAATAATTCTGTAAATGTACCTATCTCATCTAATTGACATCACAAGGTAGATACATTTGCACTGTGCAGACTGTGGCTGTACTAAATTATACCTATAGTCATAATATTTACAAGTCATAATATTTACTAGGCATAATTTTGACTTCACCTAACTACATGCTCAAAGTTAATAAATAAACTTTTTAAATTGAAAATCATTGTTTTCTTGCTTGCGAACTTGCCTAGCGACTGAATTTGGTATGCGTTGATAAATAAATTGTATAGTTATGTGATTTTGTGTCATATCTAATTAAAATTATATGCATTTTGCACTCGCTTTTAATGACCTCGGTAAATTATAATTTAAACGTATTGTTTTATGTGGTTATAAATTAATTGTTTAAGAAGCATTTTGGTTAAAATCTGAATTTTAAATGAGACAATTCACAGCTACGGTGCGGGCATTAATTTTTTAAAGACCCAGTTTTGTTTAAGCATTAGAGGTTTCAGCGTAAGAAATATGCTTCTGGGCTTAACGCCACGATGTAAGTATGACAGGTAGGTATTAAAAAACTTAAAGGACACAAAATGGTTCTTACGTCAATAATTACTTATAAAAACTACAAATTATACTCCTAGGGTGAGTCCACGTTTGTATAATTTTAGTGTATTATAATATGATGCACTTAAATGTATGTCATACCATGATACACTATAATGCAAGGGAGATTTTATTTTCGTCGTTTAGAACCGATTGGCAATTTAGATCGGATAGAGCGTGTTGCACGATCGTAATACGCCTCAGTGATACACAACGGATATACGATACCTACGGTAAAAGATACAAATGTGGACGCCATTGACATATTGACTTGACACTAGGGTATTTGACAAATGACAGTTAATGTAACTAGGCCGTGTTGTTTAATAAAAATCTTTTTCATCACACTTGCTCGTAAACAGTGTCGTAACATGCAGGCTACCTTGGTTGCAACCCCCCAAATAAAACCCTCGACCTTAATGTGCTTGTCATGAAACCCGTGGTCGGTAAATGAGTCATTGCCCGTACTAATTTTCATGTCATGAAGCCATGTCATAAATGATCATTGCCCGTACTAATTTTCATGTCAGAAACCTAAAGTCGGCAAATGAGTTTGTTACTGCATGGTGTGCTGCTGCTCCGTGCGCGCGCTGCACACGCACGTCATGCCCATGCGGGGGGAGGGCGGCGGGGAGCTGGCGCTGCCAAGAGCGCAATCAGCGGTATCGGCAATTTTTGATAAAATATTAGTTTTTAAATATAATGACCCGGATAACTCACGTCTTAAATCGAGTTTAGCTCGACATGTTACTCGTAGCCCTTCGTCTTCGGAGCAACGCGACTCAGCGGCTGCTGCAACACGCGCACTGCGCGCCGCCGCTCTGCTCGCGCGACTACCCGACGAAACTGACACCGGCACACAACTACCCGCGTTTTCATCATCATTACAACTGTCAAATGTAGGGTAGCACACAACACTAACAACATCGCTCTGTAAAGGTACGTTCACACACACCGATGACGCAGCACGAATATTTAACACCGTTTTCCAACTCGGAGGTACCGTCCAACCACTATCCCGGTTGTATCGGTGTGTGTGAAAGTACCTTTACAGAGCGATGTTGTTAGTGTTGTGTGCTACCCTACATTTGACAGTTCTAAATAAACACGCGTTTTCTTACTACTCAATGGCTCGCTAAGAAAAAATAATTACCCCTTGATCTCCGGTAAGCCGTAAAAGCCATCTGAGGCTAACAGTAACAGCCCGTTAAAAAAAAATGCTTAATTAAATAAATAATAAATAAATATCACGGGACAATTCACACCAATTGACCTAGTCCCAAAGTAAACTTAGCAAAGCTTGTGTTATGGGTACTAAGCAACGGATAAATATAATTATATAGATAGATATATACTTAAATAGATATTAAACACCCAAGACCCGAGAACAAACATTCGTATTTTTCATACAAATATCTGCCCCGACACGGGAATCGAACCCGGGACCTCAAGCTTCGTAGTCAGGTTCTCTAACCACTAGGCCATCTGGTCGTCAAAACACGACCACGACGACGAGTGGTATAAATACTGCTTAACATCTTGTTCCTTACACCATTTGAAATTAAGTATAACCTAGCTGGTGCGTAAATTTGGTGTTCAATGAGCAGTACAGTTTCCGAGTTTCCATCGCCTTTACTGATTGCGATGACGGATGGCAACTAGCACCAACTCCTTAAAGATGGGAATCACTTTTCAGTTGGAGCTAGATGTCATTGTCTCAGACCCATTTGCGTCAACTTGGGTTAGCCGGTGAAATAAATAACTTTACGTTTGTGTTAATTATATGCTCCATTATATTCTATAGTAGGTATTATCAAAATTTGACTGCTAGACAAGTTGTATGTCACATTAGTGCACCACGAAAGAAAAAAATTGGATATGTACTACCAGTGGCGGATCCAGGAATTGTTCGGAAAGAAGGGTAAACACTTAAAAATAATGATATGTCACGAAATAACTTCTGTTTCTGTGGGCTTAAGATTTTTAGCCCGCCACTGGATGCTACTTAGTTTAGTTTTATATTACAATTACGTGGGCTACCCCTCGTTGACGCAAAAGGAGTCATAATCTGTGCCCAAGCGCGTTCTATCCCCATTCACTTATCGTTTTTGCATCGCCTAATATTTGTCCGACCCAGATCTGAACCCTGAATACTTGGAGATGGGGTTCCGAGGCGGCGGGAGCCTGGGCTCCTCGTCGCGCACGAAGCGGATGCGGACTAGCTTCAAGCACCACCAGCTCAGGACCATGAAGTCGTACTTCGCCATCAACCACAACCCAGACGCGAAGGATCTAAAGCAGCTCAGCCAGAAAACGGGGCTGCCGAAGAGAGTGTTGCAGGTAATTATAAAGTTTTTGGTAGCTCAGTGAAATAAACGGGGTTTATGTATACAAAGTCCCATTAAACAACTTTAAAACCTTCATAAAACCTTCCTCATGTAAAGCTTTTTCTGCTATCTCTCTGCTCTTAATAAACAGTGGGCAGTGGGGAAACTCCACCGTCTATAAATGTGATGTCTGGTAGTGCTACGTTCTCTCCTCCTCCCCACAATGCTGACTCACAGGTCAACAGTCCGGCCGACCTTCAGTGCGTGTTAGGACTAGACCATTGTCCGCAGTTAGCGCCTAAAATTTGATAGGTACTGATATGGTACTCTTTATGGTTCGATTGTACCTTTCTATCTGACCATCCTCATTGGGCGTAAGGGCGTGATCTTTTTGCTTGTCTCTCAGATGACCATTGTAAGATTTTTATAGGTGTCTTGGTTCATATATTCCCAGTCTCTCTAATGCCTGTTAAGTCCATTCTAAGGCACAAATCTCGATTAAGTTTTAGATGTCAAATATGAGCACTGTTGAAATAATAATTTCACTCTTGTTGAATTAAATTAACTTGCTCTATTTATCATTTCCCGTCTCATTTCTTGGAAGAAATACGATTATTACGTCGTTTCAATGCTACTTTAGATTTGGCCGACATTTTTTTTCCTTCGAACTGGTTCATGCAAAAAAATACACGGTTATTACTTCATTTCTTATCATACTTCCTCTTAGTGTTTTAACGATGTTATTACTGTTGTTAAACATGTATAATACCCGTTTGTTTCATTTTGGTTTTAAAATAAGTATTAAATAACAACGATATCGATTTAGGTATCAAAAATTTACTGACTTAAAAAGCATGTTCGTTAATATCATCAATGTTTTAGATACGTCGATGATATATCAATTCCGCGAAACCAATATTGGTTAATGCCAGGTAACCAACAAAAGTAAGCAAATTTGAGATTTTGCGGCAGGCATTATATTCTATAACAAAGATATTTAATTTATAACGCTTTCCTGTAAAAATTGCCTCCAGAGTTACGTGGTATTGCAGTATCATTGACGAAAGGTCGTTTTAAATTGACGCCTTCATAATAATGTTAATAATGTTTAATATTTCAGGTAATATACGTTTAGAATGTATGTATACTCGTAATGAAAGAAATCTAACACTTCTTTTAAATAATTAAACTATTTTAGGTTTTGGTGTCAAGACGAGGATTCAACGGTTTGTATTCGCCTTCATTTTATTAACGCCCTCTAGTTGGAAATATAAGTCCAGATTTATTGTTAAGCTTAGTTGAACAGTGCCAGAATTAGGCAAACGTTAATCTTAAACTACATTTATCGACTAAATCCACAATTAATTTTCCTACCGTCCAGTACGACATTAGGACTAATCGTCCTAAAAGATCTAAGTACGTCAGTTATATTATGAGAAAGTACTGGACACTTTTTTTTGATAATTAAATACAAAATTAAGGAAACATAGTAATTGGATAGTGTCCTAAAAGATCTAAGTACGTCAGTTATATTATAAGAAAGTACTGGACACGTATTTTTTTTTGATAATTAAATACAAAATTATGAAAAAAATCACAGTTAAAGTTGTGCGTGATATCACGCCGTGTGACAGTTCAACATGGTGTGACATCACGGGCCCTCATCTCCCAAACGGTGACGCGTTCATCATTGCAATTTTTTGTTTGAATGTCTAAAAAAATACCTGTCTAATAATTTCTGATTAGATATTTTTACTTAGGAAACTTCTCGATACTCGATTTTCTGTTGAATTTAGCTTAGTGTAAATGTAAACTCTCCAACTCAAATCAGTTTTTTCCTGCAAGATGGCGATATTCGTGAACCCGTTTATTTCGAATTCGAGCGATTATATCGCATAAGTACCTTCACTGTTCGGTGGTAAACACCTGTATTAGCATTCATAACATTTCAACCTTGATTCGAAATGTTCCATTCACGAGATAAACAAAATATTATGCAAAGCTTTTACGTTTCTTTTTCAAAATGTTGGTAGCTAATGCGAAATAAATGTACGGCCGGTATCTTGAATGTATCTGTAATTTAAAAACGCATTGCGAACTGGTGTAGTGTAAATTACCGTGATTGTAGCATGCTGTCTCTGTTTTGCCGGGTCAGACGACAAGGCAGGGGTGCGGCGAAACGGAACGACTCGCATCGAAGCACTAAGTGAATTTTGATATTTTTTTTATCAACGAGTTCGGACAAAATGCAGTTTGTTTTTGTCTCCGTTTGTAGAAATCTAAAGAGGTAGTTGCATTAAGTTACTAATGCCCACTGCCACTTCAGTTTCGCAATTCTTCGCGCTTTTTCGGTAACCTTAGTTCTACAGCGGATATCACCAGTTATGATTCTATCTCGCAGAGAAACCCTGAGCATAGCCCTCTCCATAGCCCTCTGAGTGACTTTGAGCTTCCTCATGAGACCCATCGTTAGCGCTCACGTCTCAAATCCGTATGTCATCACTGGCAACACACACGTGTTTACATTATTTCAGTTAAATCATTATTCGAGCTGTTCAACCATCACTTTTTTCTTGACACTTTTTTGTAAGAGTTTTGTAGTTATCTGGTAGAAATACAGATACTCTAACAAATAATCGAAAACGACATCTAAATCTACAACCAATTCGTAAAAAATGTGACCAAGTAAATTAGGCGGACACTCTCGAATAATGACGCGCCAGCGAGTCACAAGACATCGATCAAGCACCGCAGTATCATGCTGGCATCTAAATATTTTGCTGGAATAATGCAAACAGGGCCTAACCCGAATCAAATCAAAGCCTACAACAAACAAGACGTCACCTTTCCATCTAAAAACAACCGTAAAATCGATCTCGACGAACAATAAACTCTAAAGATGGTAATTGACGAAACAAACCCTAGTCCTTTGGCGGGCTTTACTTTTAAGTGCTGGTTACCAAACAATTAGCAGGAACAGGGGGGCCGACGTGTGGCCAATCCATTAGACTTGGTAATGGTACACAGATGTGGCAATGTGGTAACAGCTGATGCTCGGGAGCTGGGAATTCCTGGCAGAGAATTCACAAAGAAATTACAGAAAAAAGAAAGCATTTATTCGTGACATTACCTAAAATAAAATAAACAAACAAATAAGGGAATTTACCTCGCGTGATATTTTTATTATCTTTCTAATTTGGATGCTTTGGTAAAAAATGACCACAGATATCCACAAACACATGGAATAATAGAGAGATTGCATAGAGCAATGAGAGTTTCTTGGCAGATAAAATGTCGTCGGATGGCGTTAATGTCGAGAGGTCCTTTTGACGTTACAGTCTTGTACCGGCTCATTTAGTTAATCAGCCAATCACTAAAGTGACACAAATTTCAAAGTTGTCATACAGACCTCACGATACTATAGTTTGGCTAATGAAAGCTGAATTCAGCTATTTTTGAGTGGCAACATTAGTCAAATGTCATGGGCAAACAGACCAAAGAGTATAAGAAAACAGACACTTGAGCTTGTACTATTATCTATTCTGTGACTTGTTAAGTTTAGTACCTCTACGTGGGTTAAAATAGGTTTTTTGGAAATTTACTGCTGAAACATGGGTGAAACAATCAAAAGTGGTGTGCGACAGATTATTTTTAGCATTAAAAAGAAAGTTCAAATAAAAACAAGCAGAGAGGGAAGCCTTGTTCAAACAGAAAAAAAGAGTATTTAGATGCGGTGACCAAATTTGTAGGTTAGTGGGCATGGCAAAATATTTTGATACTAATATCCCTTTCAGAGCTGGCCAATACAATTGTGGTTCTTAAGATTCAGCTTTTTGTGTTCAACGAATCGTTTAAAATAATTACTTATTTTTCAATAGGCATGCGATAGACAGAGAAGTATAAAATATTCTTATGCCTAAACGTCACTTTTGTACGGCAGAGAAGCTTCTGGTGGGAAGGCTACTTATTCATATCTCTAACACGAATACCTTCTTTTTGACTTTTAATCAGACTTGCGTTTGGTTTCTACATATTTAATCACAGATTATAAGCTATTGTTGTTCTTCGTAAATTTATAAATTTATTATTACCTATTTATTGTACACTTTTCCTTTTGTGCTGATTCCGGTCCAACACATTAGCTGCAAAGATATGAAGGTGTTGGCTGAAAATCAGCGCTGTAGTAGGCAGCATATACTTACTGCAGCATAATGCTGAGTCAATTCCTTTTCGACATCATCAAATGTTTTTATTTTCTGTAAATTATGTATTATTTTAAGTTCGATGTCGAAATAAAGTTATGTCTATGTCTATGTCTATTCTGTGGTATTATTTATTTTTTGAATTTGCCGCGTTTTTGCAGGTTTATCTTTCATTTCATTAGCCAGACTCCAGCACCAACTTGCCTGTCGCAGGAACCCTCATTGTTCTATGTACGAAACAGTGTGCTTTCGCAGACGCCAGTAGTATGGACAGGATTGCAAATAAGCTCCCAAATACTACTTCAGAACCTACTGCCTGATCTTGAGTCACCGCGGTATTCAATTTGTTTTGATATAAAATAGCAATTCTGCAAAAGCCTACTCTTACCTACTCGAAGAGATCTTACGTATCTATATATTATACACGACGACAGACAGGCGCACAATCGCGACAGAGGTCCCTTCGTGCGTTCCATAATGTATCGCATATATAATCACAAACTTAAAGCAGACGTTGGCGAAAATTGAAAACAACGCGGCCTCATACTGGGTCCAGTATTTGAATCACGAACAGCGCCACGGCTACCAGCACAGCTAACTTTGTTTCCTTAAATTCCGAGCCCTCCCGAAAGCTTCCGATGCTAACCGAATAAATCTCAACCAATTATAAAAGGCCTAAGGCTCTCCCTGTATTGATCGCGATTTTTACAGCAAAAAGGCAGCAGCCATCTTGGATTTTGCATTCCAACCGCAGTATGTGCTTTGTTCGTCTACCGCTGTTCCTCATAGGTTTTGTTTTAAAAACGAAAAGCGGCTCCATTTTTAAACATAGAACAGACCATTTTATTTGTAATTTGCGAATTCAACTTTTCTTGCATTTTGGTCGGTTCTATCAATTTCTATCTAACCTGTGGTTACCTAAGACAAATAAATGTATTTTTTTTAATTTAATTTTATCAAAGTGTCATTTTATACTGATATCGCATTCAACGTAAGTTATATTTAAGGGTTGTTTTTTCAAGTTTAGATTTATTTTCGGGAAATTTAAATTAAAGTAGTGATCTCTTTAAATTTTTACCGGTTTTCAGCAGATGAAACTGTCATCACCTCTAACTTTTACTTGCATTGTATAGGTTGGATTGGTAATGCCGTGAAAAAAAAACTCAAGTCTAAGAATGTCGTTGTAAGCAATAATTTTAGTTTTAGGCCCAGTTCAGTTTACCTCACGGTATCTATCTCTATCCCTTCAAATGATAATGAAGTATGTACCTTCGTTGTGGTTTAAAGGTAGGATCTATACACACACGGCTGGCGGACCTTTGACATAATATGATACTAGCTTTTGCCTGCGACTTCGTCCGCGTTGAAATAAACGCGCGATAAACGATTTTTACGACTTAGAAAGTAGTCTATGTCACTCTCTGGCCCATAAACTATCTCTATGCCAAAAATCACGTCAATCCGGCGCTCCGTTTCGACGTGAAAGACAGACAAACATACAAACACACACTTTCACATTTTTAATATAAGTATGGATATGGCATTTAAGAGATACTCAAAAAACTGTTTACGGTTTTGTGCTACTACTGCACTTTGACGGCAGAAAAATGCAGTAATATTGCCTATTTCATTAAATATCAAAATCAAGCTTTCATTATCAAATATTTTAAACTCAAAATCTCGACTGTGCTCTGCTATGGCGCCATCTTTACAACGTTGACAGAAACACACTTTTTTCAGTCCGTGACAAATCAAATCATAATTTATCCCGCCCCAAGGCCCTTTTCACTCACTACTAAATAAAGTTAAGTGTCAAGCTTCCCGTAGACTAATTGCTTTGCCAAGCTATTCTGAGGCGTGCGCAGCTAAGAATAAAGGCGCGGGAATCCGAGCAGTTTGAGGGTTATTTATAGTCATTGATGCTAGTGAAAATTGTGTCGACTCTAATGGGGGAGTGAGACGGCGAGCTTTAGTCGTACTTGGATATAATTATGTCCAATTTTGTTTAGATTTTTCAAGGATTAATTAAGTAAGTACCTAATACATAAATATTAAGGGAGAAATGAGACTTATCGATCTAGCTCCAAACCAAGCAACGCTTGTACTATAAAGGTATTATTTACTACCTAGGCGACAGATAAAGTTTTAATTACTTAGTATAACATGTTTTTATTTTATTTAACATTCGCTCCGACCGAGAATTGAACTCGGGACTTATGTAAACCTTCTTTGTCAGGTTCTGTCACCGCTACATAAGCAAACTATTAGAAAACTAAAATTTTTACTTCAAACTCAACTTTTTTACTTTAAATATAACCGCTCTGTTGGATAACAGAACATCGACACAATTGCTATGTGGCGATTACATAAAAAAGATATCAAACAGTAAACATGTAAATTTAAAATCTAAAACTTGTTTTCTTGTAAATAAATATATATGTCATTATGCTACTGGATGAGCGATACTTTATATACATTATTTGTATTGACATTTGTAGTTTTCTGCCTTCAACGGCTGGTTTCTTTTTTGACATATCCACAATTTTGTACAGAACGCTCAGTACGGGTGTCCGAGTCACCCTTGGCTGTTTTATTACAAGTTTTTTTTTAACTGGCCCTGTTTGTTTTTGGGCAAATCTTGCAAGTTGACCAACTTCTAACGGTTGGACAGACTTGAAAGGTATTACACTCATCAAAAGTGCATAGGGATATATATGTAATATTTATTACTGCACACACTGTGCACATTTAGATATATAGACATAATATTTCTACTGAGTCAAAACATCACATTTTTCTAGGAATAAACGGGATAATGAGTATCCCTCCCTAGATTTTTTTGATGTGTATATTTCATTTCCATACAACACATGGTTGGATGACAATCCAAGTACATATTATACAGTCAATAAAAAGTACAGTAGCAAAAACAGTTTGTTTTTTCATCGGAAATAGGTACAGAAAAACCAGAAAAAGAGACCAGCGCTGGGAATCGAACCCAGGTCCACAGCATTCCGTGCTGCGTGGCATACCCCTACACTACCACTGGACAGGAGTACAGACACGAATTTCTCTTATGCACACATATCTCAGGTTGCTTATTTCTACAACGCTCCCACCGTAAAAGTACAAAATTTGGAGTTGAAATAAAAAATACAAAAACACTCCAAATAACCAATCATAATTTGTTTTTTTTAAACAGAAACTAGTATTAAGTTAAGATTCAATGTAAACTCGCAAACCCTCCACAGAGAACTCCCCCGATCCCCGCCTCGTTAATTAGCCCAAATCCCCCCCCCCCTTAACGACATCAAAGGCCGCAACGCGTAAATAAAATCACCTCATATGTGATTAATTGTGACTTTTCCTTAAATAAATAACTTTGAAAATAAATAAGTTGGATAAATTAGGTGCCCCCGTCAGCCGCGTCAAATGACAAATGGCTGCGTTTGAGCGTACGGAAATTACCACACCAACCGACCGGCAAGAGCCACGCCGGTTAATTACTAGAGCATCTGATTGTGCCCGCGGTGCAGTAAAGGCGACCGTAATGCGTAACCCCTTAGGTTGGTGTGGATCCGGTACTTACAATGTTAAATTATATCAGGACGAATGCTGAGGTGTGACCAACCGGTACTAATTGTAGTTCAGTTCTAAATTAGAGTATGAAAACGTTTTGAAAATAGCTGAGGGGTATGGTTTTATTGGTGGCAATGTGTCGCGCTGGTGGGGGATGTTTGGGCTAGAAACTTGTCGGATTGAGAATGAGATATGTCATGAAGATGCCAAGGTCTCATTGTGACTCTATTGGAAAGCAATTTCTATGCAATCGTTGAATTTTAATTTGTTTGCGGGTTCCGTATCGGAGTGAAAATCGGAACAATAGGGTCACAACGTGTATCCGTCTGTCTCTTAATCTGCAGGACGATTAAGTTTAATTTTGGTACATTTAGGGGCTGTTTCACCATCCATTGATTAGCGTTAACCGACGGTTAAATGTGATGCCGTCTCCGTCTATTCGAACAAAACAAATAGAGACGGCATCACACCTAACCGCCAGTTAACGCTAATCAATGGATGGTGAAACAGCCCCTTAGTCTAAAATATATTTCAATAAAAAAGTAATCACTGTTGACGAAGTGACAGAAAACACAATAATAATAAACCAGTTATTTGAAAAAAAAATGCAATAAAATGTTCCTAGGTTTATTGTACACGCCAACGCAAAATTGCTACTCAACAAAAGTAAGAGAAAGAAATTAATTAGTTCTTATTTTTAAAAGCGACTTCTGAATTTAAAAATGCCAACTAAATGGCGTAGGCGCATGAAATATAGTGCCAATGTCGCGGCAGTTGCCTTATAAAACGAAAGCAGTAGTGATGAACGCAATCTAATTTGGGTCTTGACACGGTCGTGTTAAGTTCCAAATGCATCGTTTGTTTCCTTCAATGAACTCGATAGGGCTGTTGGATATATCATCGATGCATCGATATCGATTAAATTGAGTATTAACGGTTACTTATAATTTTTAGCGTAAACTCAGTATGAGGTACGCGTACGTTCTACTTATCGATTGATTTGCTGTATGAATATATATTTTATTCAGTCTATTACTTGCTCCACTGCTGTGAGCATAGTTTATTTTATATAAGAAATGCTCCATGTTTTTTTTGATCAGATAACTTGGTCAAGCAGAATATTGCTTTTTGGCCGTATCTATTCGAACCTACAAAAATCTACCACCGGTTTGAAATACCTGTGTTAAAAAAACTGTCATGAAACTCAACTAGGCATTTTGAGCATATTTACAATGTTAATTTAAAACAATGTCGATATAATAATAAGAGATGTAGGGACTGTTTCACCACCCATTGAATTATTTTAACTGACAGATATGATGCCGTCTCCGTCTATTTGAACAAAACAAACACAGACGGCATCACATTTTTCCGTCGAATAAATTTAATCAATGGATGGGGAAATAGGTGGTTAAACGGTTAAAATCATGATTTGATAATCGGAAGATCTTTTTGAAGGGTGAGGCCGTGCGAGGGGCACCACTATTGTGAACGCACTAACATTTTTACACCAACAAACTGTTTTACAGTTTGGCGTACTGTAAATATGTTATGTATGTGCTAATATTATAAAGAAATTAAAAAAAATTGAAAATGGTTTTCCAGAAATATGGAAACTTGGTCGGACCGTTCCTGATTATAATCGTGAGTTGAACTGTAATTCTGTAATTCTATGATACATATCTCCCGAGAGCTCAAGCGATATTAAATTCAAATTCAAAAATCTTTATTGCCGCCAAAAAAGTAAAAGGAAACGTTAAAAATGATTGTAAATTAAAAAAAACTGAACATAAATTATACTATTAAATATCATATTAGTGTAATGTGACAATGGGTCCCGGTCTCAGCACGTGCTGGACATTGAGGTCCAGCGCTAATTTTCAGGCTGGGCCCTAACAGAACTCGGTCGGTAAAGTATGTCGATACTTTCGATTATTTCCAAACCCAGCACAACCCTACGTACAATTATGTGATTTGTCTTGTATACCCTGAAATATGTCCTAGACGTTAATGACTGTTGAAAAAAGTATTCCCCTGTTCGTATTATAGTACCATCAGTCAAGTACGGCTACCGGTGATTTTAAATTGAACGATTAATTCAGCCGTAGGTATTAATTGTTTGCAATAAAAAAGGTAATTACGGTAATAAATGTAGTGACGTGCTGATAGGTGGTAGCAGTAGTGTGGTGTAGCAACTCGATTCCCATTTCTTAACGTTCACAGTCCGTTGAGGCATATGTGCCTCATGGGTGGTTTCACTGGTACGGACACGCGGCACATGCGCCTCAGGGGTGATTTCTCTGTTACATCCATGCGGAACATGTGCCTCATGGTCAGAGGTAATAACTAATAACTTAACACGAAACTTTATGAGCGCTTAGTGATTTATTTATACTAAATTAAAATTGAAATTCAAAAAATATTTATTGCCACCTAAAATAAACGGAAGACAATAGAAATGTGATTCAATTAAAAACTAATCATGTTATACCCTCCTAAGTCCTCGCGTACTTTATAAAGGACTAATTAACACTAAGAATAATAGCCGAACGTACTTTATAAAGTACAGATTGTTAATTGAATAAAGAATTCTTCGGGCTATGTCGGTAACCTTAGTTCTACTGCGGATTATCGTCATTTGGAGCGACGACCTGATCGCGGTGGATGCGAAAAGCACAAGACTGGTCTGAGTGGAGAGCCTTGGGGGAGGCCTATGTCCAGCAGTGGACGTCTTTCGGCTGACATGATGATGATGATGATGATTCTTCTCTACTTTCTGTTTTTTTTTCTTATAAATGACCTTGATTGACCCCTATTTCACCTGATGTTGAGTGCAGATGATACCAAAGGTCTTTCTAGCCTTGAAGAACCCTAGTTTGTATTTATCCTAACAAAAATGTTCACTTCACGCCATTGGGTGGTAGTGAGTCTACTGGAGTTGACTTTAGCTTCTTTGTAGCAGGAGTCATCTATGAATTACATCACACATTTAGTTGGACTCAAGATTTGCCAGCGAGCTATGGAGCGGAGTATTCTAGGTGTTCGGGGATCTGATAGAATCAGAAACACTGAACTGCGCTCCAGAACTCAAATTGTCGATGTGGGAATGAAGACCGCCAAATTAAAATGGGACTGGGCGGGACACGTCTGCCGCATGCATCCGGATCGCTGGGCCAAAGTAATCACCGATTGGCTTCCATGCGACGGGCACCGGAGCAGAGGCAGACCTAGGAGGAGATGGCGGGACGACCTGGACCGGTTCCAGTCAGATTGGAAAGAGCTGGCCAAGAGTAGAGACGAGTGGAATAAGAAAGGGGAGGCTTTAGCCCTGCAGTGGGACACATTATAAGCTATTTAAAAAAAAAAAAGTTGGGGGGAGGGTAGGCGGTTTGTGATACAGGAACAAAATATTGCGATATAATATACCTAGGTAACTGCGAGGACATTCGAAGACTGACCTAACTCACGCATCTCTCACTCGTAATAAACTGCACTACACTACACTGTTAAAAAGATGATCATAATCAGGCCACCCGCCACTTCATTAAAAAAAATATAAATCCAAAACCGCCACTTTTCTGCCATTTTTTTGCAATATAGGGTGTTCTGAATGCAGAACTAATAATAAAAATACAAATGTCACGCAAGCTAAAAACGCGACCGCGAATAAGTATGGCTTAAAAAAAAACCCAGCTCACTTAAAGTTAACTGCTTAAAAAATGAGTTATTGCACAGATGGTGGCTCAAAGGATTACGTTTCTACTAAAAGGTATGAAAACACATACACGAGCACACTGACAGTGGGAGAGAGTAAACTGGACATCGATTGTCGAAGGAAATAATTATACTCGTACTAGAGAGAGAGAGAGAGAGAGAAACATTTATTACACGGTACTATGTCTATTTGACACCGTAGCAAAGTGGCTAGAGAACCTGGGGGGCTACTACCAAATTCGAAAATCGAAGTTCGTATCGTACCGTTCCTTTCATTCTTGTAATAAATAATATTAGTGTGAGTGGGACGGCAAGATACGAAGCCAGAATTATGCACTTCGTAGTTTAGGATCTGACTATGACCAACAGTAACTACAAGCTTTGTTTAGTTTAGGACTAGATCAATAGTGTACAGTCACCTGCATTAATATCTGCCACAACGGAGCGTGCAAAAATACCTGACACGTCTTACCGCTTTGTTTTGTCAGATATTGGTGCTGGTGACTGTACCTACCTATGAAATAGTTATCGTAGTTAATTATTACAAAATATTGGACAAGTATTTTTTCCTTTAAACAATTAAGAAAAAAATATGAAGAATTAAATGTTGCCTGCGACTCCGTCCGAGTAGTTTTTGTTTATCGCTATCCCGCGGGCACTATGCGATTTTCCGGGTTAAATCTATCCTATGTCCTTCCCGGGAACTCAAACTATCTGTGTGCTGAATTTCTTCTAAATTGGTTCAACGGTTTAGACGTTATTGAGTAACAAGCATCCAAACAGCCAATCACCTTCACAAACTTTTACATTTATATTATTAGTAGGATAGTAAGATTCTTTTTGTTACTAGTTATCTATGCAAATCCTTGCTTTTTCTTTTGTTTAAAAATAGCCAAAACCTTTTTGGAATATGTTTCCTTCTACCGCAATTAGTCTACGTATTTATATACAGGGGGTGTTCTGAGCGATGAGCACTCATTTGTCGCCGCTCAATTTGCGGTGAGCACTGGTGCCTAATGAGCCGCAACGAATGCGAGTGGCTCCATCACCGCTTGATAGATAAATTAACGGCTAGACTTATCCCAGTCTAATCTTATTATAACAAATCGAGGTATTCGTCATCAGCTGGATCAATAAAAGGTCTGCCTCTTAGAACGCCACAGTGACAAGTCACTGGTTGCAGCAACTCTCACCATGACGTTAGCAAGGAATCTGCTGATGATTCTTAGCACCCTGCTCCTCCGCTATCTAGTCTGCTACTGAGACCAGATATTGGGACCGTGAAAAACGGGTGGTGGAGAGAAGAAACGATCACAGCGCTCGCTACGGCTAAAAATGAAACCAACGGCGCTGGCATGAGCTGTCAGATTGTACGGTTTTTCAGTGAAGATTGATAGTTTTTAAGATGAATATTATCTTAACTAGATGTTTTATTGCGTTGTCAAAATACTAACAACAATAGTGACTGCAAATTTTAATTTAATAGTATGGTGGAAATAAGAACAACCAAATAAGAAGAAATTCTGGCACGAACCCCGTTTCCGTGGCAAGCACTTTTAACTAAACACAACAATATACTATCGTCGTCCAGAATTGCCTAATATAGTATATTATACTTACCTATATCATAAGATTTCATTTAAATCTTGAATGTTTACTTACTTCTCGCTTGACAGTTGTGAGAACATAATTCTCAATAATTCCCATAGTTGCCACCGCTATGTGGCGCTGTCGTCGTGCACGGTCCCAATAGAGGAGCCACTGGGGACTATGGTTTGTGGCCGAGTTGCACTTTTCTATATGAGGGCAGGGGACAGCTGCTGATTTGGCGATCGGAGACTAGTAATACACATAGAATATGCTGCTGCCGGTCTTCTCGGTTCCCCTTGATTGCCTTCTTCGATATCCAACGGGAAGAGATGGAAAGGGGGTATTCTTTCCCAGTCACCGCATGGAACATCAGGATATCGAGGTATTAATGAGCAATCAAAGACATTAATATGTATTGTATATCTGCGCTACCAACTCAATAATATTTACAACAGATCTTACTGTTTTTTTAGATTTGAGGCTCTAGCAGGTTATAATTGCATTGGCTTCGGTGCTGGAAGATATGCGGTGAAATAAACTTTCAATGAGGGCTATCGTTTTTTGTCTTACTAGATGGCGCCACTGTTGCGTAAAATTTTTAAGTATGGCTTTCAAAGTCTGTTATTATGGGCGTGAAAACAAAGTTTAGATTTAAATCATCATCTCATCTCATTCCAGCCTATATACGTCCCACTGCTGGGCACAGGCCTCCTCTCAGAATGAGAGATTAAAATCATAATACATCTTAATCTTTAATCTTGGTAAGATAATCCCGTTTTGTTCGGAAAAAAGGGAGGACAAAAGTTTTCGAGAGACAAAACTGTCTCAAAACACTGACATTTATTGCCCCTTATCGCACAATTGCCATTATTAATTTCAGATATTGCAAAATATTCACAAAATTATTCTAATTATAAATAAACCCGTGTAGCTCACCCAAAAACTATGAGATTTGACATTTCGGAGACCTCACGCTACTAACACAGTAATGCGTACACGGTGGCGCTCCTCGTTAGTTTACAAAAACTAATAAGTACACTGTTAAAATCATAACCCGTCAACCGTAGGCGGCTAAAAAATCACTAAGCTCTTCGCATCGTGTAACCAAGAAGCGAATTATGATTTATTGTGCAAAAAATGTGTTGTTCGTCGCATGTTGTTATGTTCGCGTGACCCTACGAATAGCGTGATGACTGAGGGTCAGGTGTTCCGAGTAGCACCAGGGTCCGGGAACGATTTACGTTCCAATTAACCCTAAAAAACAACTGAGTAACTAAAATTGCTAAAGACAAAAAGTGGATCGTAAGGTGATTGAAAAATGGAACATCCTGTTAATAACTTGATGGGAAAAAAAATTAGATTGAAAATTAAAAAATCAATAGTTTTCTTATTTATAAAAAAACCTGTCAAGTGCGAGTCGGACTCGCTCACGAAGGGTTCCGTACCATCTATACAAAATTAATTAGACATTAGCAAAAAACGAAAATAAAAACACTGTACTTAAATATTTATTTTATTCTGTTTTTAGTAGGTATTTGTTGTTACATCGGCCACAGTTATACATAATCTGTGCAAATTTCAACTGTCTATAACTATCACGGTTCATGAGATACAGCCTGGTGACAGCCGGACGGACAGCGAACTCTTAGTAATAGGGTTTCCGTTTTTACCCATTGGTTACGGAACCCCAAAAATGACTGATCAACTAAGCATCAAATAAGCACCAAAATTTACTAAAAGTGTAGGAGGATCCAGCCAGCTATTTAGACTCGATCGATTAAGAAAAGATAACCGAATTTATAAAATACTCGGTTAATTTTTCAATGTAAAGTCCGTGCAATATTAAGTCATAATATTACTACCTCGTTCTAGCAGAAACAAACTCTAAAATCTTTACAGAATCTACAATAAACCAGGCAAATTAAATAAAAAAAAATCCAAAAAATCTTTCCAAGTACTATTGTTGGATCTACTAAGTTGGCAATATCGATGGCATTTAAAAATGTGACGAATTTCTGTAACAAAACTGTTGTTGCCTATTTCCATTAATTAAAAAATATAAAACAGATCGGCGTGTAATTTGAGCTGAGTTGTAACTTCGTTATTTTTGTTTTGTTATTAAACAAAGTTAAAAGTTTTAGAAATTCTCGAATCTTTTAACGATTTCGTAATGTTGCAAATTTAATTAGATAAGTTATTTTACTTATAATTCTTAATTAAGGAGTTACTTAAAAAAATAGAATAGTTTTTGAATACTATTAAACGAGCAGCGATTTTCACTCTTAATTTATAATGTCCTGAGTGAAACAAATTAGAATAGATAAAATACGAAAGGAACGGAAACTGTATTCGATCCGTTTAAAAATCTAGAAAGAATCTGACTCTTGTCAGTATTCAGATCAAAATTTACCCATCTCTACGGACAACGAATAGATAAAACTCTCTTCGCTCCGCTTCTCGCTCTGCTACCCGCTACCGTCCAGTAGGCAGCCTAAAACTTATCGTTAAAAAGCGATCTCTTACAGCTTTAGGTGGTCCACTAAACCACGCTAGCTTCGAGTGGCTAGCCAGACTTAATAGAGACATAATGTCACCAAGAACTATTAGTCATATAGATACACATCTGTATATCGGTAGCATCCGACGTTGACGAACGATGTGTATGCGGATATAGTACGTTTGTATAACGTTTGATTCTATTTTCTTTTCGTGATGAATTGAAATAAAAAATGATGATGACACGTGTTTTTTCTTTGTTTTTTATTATAACTTGCAATATTCATTATGTATACAAAGTGCCAGTCTCTGATCACGGTGCTTTAAACGCTTTAAATGCAAGGTTCGACTCTATTTGCCTGAGCCACTTTTGTTTTCCAATTTTTTAAAAACATGTCCAGTTTTGATTTAATTCTTTCATACAGATATGGAATTTTCAATGTATGCAATACAATACCAAATTGACAGCACATTGATAAATGATTATCTTAAAGAGATGCCAAATTATATAACCCCCGTACCAAGGAAATTTTGCCCTTGTACTATGGGTTTTTGTACTATTATTTATTCTGTGCTACGGGGCAGGCATACCACCCCCATGTCCGATACACAGATTTAACGATTAAACTTAGAGGATCAATATATTATCTAAATTTTATTTGAAAATGTTATAAAACAAAAGTAGCTCACATACCAGTAGAAATGCATCTTGAATTTAAAGTTCCATTGTCAGAGGCACCTTGTATAAAAAACTTGCGAGTTTTGTAAAATGCTCTAAATGAAAATCTTTTGTTTGGGTTTCGGTAATGAAACTTTGACCAAGTAACATTAGGACTATACTATAATGTCAAATATTAAAATTATCCTTGCCCGCTCATAGGCCAAGTTCCATTAATAAAGATTTGTCCATTCTGTGAGCAATAAAAACATAGAAAATCATCCCAGCCTATTTACGTCCCACTGCTCGGCACAGGCCTCCTCTCAGAACAAGAGGGCTTGGGCCATAGTTCCCACGCGGGTCCAGTGCGGTTGGGAACTTTACACGCACCATTGAATTGCTTCGCAGGTTTGTGCAGGTTTCCTCACGTTGTTTTCCTTCACCGCAAAGCTCGTGGTAAATTTGAAAAACATAGAAAATATAAAATCAAAATTCTTTTTTGTCATTCCGCTGTCTTGATAAATTCGTTTTCTCAGTTACACTCCTACAATGTTTAGTACTAATTTTAGAAGAAAGTTATTAACGTATACGCCCACTCGATATAAATTCGTCTGAAGTATAAACAACTGTTTTAACTGTCCGCTGTCCGTTAAAATTAGAGTTGATTTCTTAACAAAAATATGTCAAGCGAAACGGCTTCATGTTACATGAGTTTATATGACGGTTAATAAAGTTTTCATAATTATATTAATGGGTGGCTGAGGCTGAAGAAATTACTCGTTTGTAGTCACTTGCTCGGTATCGGCGATCGCGGTTGGATTCTGCCGTCGGTACCGATTTCGGCTTAAGACTTGGCCGTTTTTTGTTTATTACTTTACATTGTTAATATTTCGACTATTTTTGGGGGATTGAGTCGCTTTATAGAGCAAAGGCACTATGTTCTTTTTTGTTAACTGGTTTTTAGTTTTTTAATTGTATGTTTTATATGAGGTGTTTTATAGGCCATGAGGCGTGCAGTCGGGAAAAATCAATTATGGACGTACCATCAGGTCAGGGAGTTACTTGTTGGTCAGTTTTCAATAAAAAAACACATCTGGTTTGTACAATGTCAGTTAACATTTAAAACCTTGGGTCTAAATGAACGGATTTGGAAGTCAAGACTTGTTTCTTTATGAGTGAACATGTGTGAATATACATAAATAGATAACATATTATGGTTGTTACTACGATGAGATTAGAGCTCATTGTGGATTTATCGTTATTTGAGTAAATATCTCGCGGGGAGCATTTAATTTTTATTTCGTTCATGACTCGTTAGTTATGGTATGATATTTTTAACAAAGGTTAATAAAAGCTAATATTCTGTATCCTTGCAACTACTATTTATTAAGAGATAAGTAGTGTGTCAGTTTTTTTACTAGGATATCCGTGATACCTGAAATCCCACTTATATTATAAATGCGAAAGTTTGTAAGTCTGTTGTTTGTTTGTTACCTCATCACGACTAAACCGCTGAACCGATTTAGATGAAATTTGATAAACAGATAGTTTGAGTCCCGGGAAGGACATAATTAGGATAGTTTTTATTGCATAGTTCCCGCGGGATAGCGATAAACGAATTATACGCGGACAGATTCGCGGACAACAGCTAGTAGGTTTAATAATTGATAAAAAATGGTTTCGGCGTTGAAAGCACATCACTAGCCCCGCACTAGTAACGCGCCGCGCTATCAAACCAAATTGATTCGTAACATACGAGCGTAAAATCTATTTTTGAACGTCATTTGTCGATCCGACGGCTAACTAATGGTCTGTCCCGAGAGATGTTATGTATTTAGGTTATATTTAAATCTAATGAATGTTAACCAACTACGAAAATAAAGAGGGGTAAGGATAAGATTAATAAATAAAAAAATAGGGTATAAGGGAACTATAATTAAGCAGGTATATTTTTTTCAAATACTTATGGCATGTAACGCCGTACCTATCGATTTTGATAAACCTAACTAACAGATAAATTTATGACTTGACTCTAGGTAAGTACGTACTTGGGCGGATAGCTTAGTGGTTACAAACCTAGAGGTCCCGGGTTCAATTCCCGGTCAGGTCAGCTATTATGTATGAAGGATAGGAATTTTTACTCTCGAGTTTCAAGGGCGTCCCCCTTTTTTTTTGAGATATATTTAATATGCGATTTTTTATGCCGACTATTTCAACTAACATTTGCACGAAACCCTCGGCGCGACCCCGTCTCGCGCTTGGCCGGCTTTTAATTACGTTCTGCTCTAGACACAGCTAATTAGCTTCTTGGTACAAATCACGAACGCGCATTCCTTTTGGTTCTCACGTGGTTATAAGTAGTTAGATAGTGATACATCGCTCTAGTGCATACTGCGATTTGAAGGATTTAATGGCCCAGGCTCTCTCATTCCAAGAGGAGGCCTGTGCTCAGCAGGGAGACGTGTATGGGCTGAGATAATGATGATGATGAGATTTGATGGGAAACTCCCGCTGTTTCATTCACGTGGTAAAATAAAAGTAAAATATCGTGTGTCATGGGACAGGACAATTAACACCAATTGGGTTTTCAGGGTATAATAGTTATTTTGTGCAAGAAGAGAGCAGAGTTTTTTTTTCGCATTGTCACACTACTTATGTGACGTTTCTCAGTCGTTGGCCAGCAGGGCTACTACGAAACTCGAAACTCGAAGTTCGTGTTTTGCGGTCCCTCTGGTACTTATACTGTTTAATATGAGAGCGAGAGGGACCACACGATACGAACTTCGAGTTTCGTAGTAGCCCTGCAGGTGCAATAGAGTACGGACGCATTTAGATGAAAATATACAATAAAGAGTTGTTGAAACCCCCCAAAACTTTAAATTGTACGATGGCATCTTTAGGGAAAAGCGGGAACTATCCTTTTTCTAGTAGTTGCAACAGTTCTGTATAGATATCCGAAGTTTACATGGCATTAATTTGACGTGAACTAATTGAGTCCATAAAGGTGCAGTATTTATTTGATATAAAACGTCACTTGATAAATAGGTACGATGATTGATGGACGGTCGCCAGTGTTCGGAAATAGTCGTGAACAGCCACGTGTCTTTTTCCGAAGACCGAAGAGGTGAGACGTATTTTACTGGAATAGGTTTTTGGATTAGGTTTTGGCTTGGACGCGTGGGTACGCGTTCCCGCCCGCGATTCTTTTAGCGTACGAGTATTTAGGACACTTTTTAATTGACAAAAATATTAAAATTGCTGACAGTCCTAAGCTTCTATGAAGTATGGAGGGAAGTTTTTAGTCGGTATCTAATATAAGTTAAAATTAAAAAAAATATGAAGTGTACAGACTGAACTGTGACGTGGAATTCGATTCGATTTTGTTCAGTAATATTCGTAAAACTACGAAAACTAGTACGATGTATACGCAATCACGGGAGCGTATATTTCAGTAAATAAATAAATAAATATCATGGGACACTTGACACCAATTGACCTAGTCTCAAACTAAGCAAATGAGTCAATGAGGGCAATCGCGTATGAATTCGCCGCTAGAGGCGCTAGTGTAGCGTGAGGTCTCCGAAATGTCAATTATCATAGTTTTTGGGTGAGCTACGCGGGTTTATTTATAATTAGAATAATATTGTGAATATTTAGTAATATCTGAAATTAAGTATGGCAAATATGCGTTCCGGGGCAATGAATGTCTGTGTTTTGAGACAGTTTTGTCTTTCGGAAACCTTTGTCCTCCCTTTTTTCCGAACAAAACGGGGACTATGGAACACTGTGACATGCTCGATATTTTTATGGTACGGTTTTAAGTGTATTGAATATGATTTTAATCTAAACTTTGTTTTCACGCCCGTAATAACAGACTTTGAAAGCCATACTTAAAAACCTCACGCAACAGTGCGCCATCCAGTGAGACAAAAAACGATAGCCCTCATTGAGTTAAGTAAGTACTCGTAGATACTCGTGGACCTAGTCTTTGGATCTAGTCTTTTTGTGGACGCGTACTCGCAAGACTCAGTCCGCGTTTTGCCTAGTACGTCTGACCTCTAAGACCGATGTGCAATCTTTATCGTCGGGTACTGTACCGTGGGACAACAAACAACAACCAGCTGCCCTCTAACAAAAATACACAAGATTTCATTCAATGCTTATCAAAATTGTATTTCTTATCTTATCTCAGATGCTGTCTAGTTTTGGCACTAGACGATGAGCCGAGCGGCCATGACGCGGGGGCGGGGCCAAAAGCGCGGGCTCGCGCGCCATTGGCTGTCAAGTTCGCGCCGTGAGAACATTTCAAATCTGCGCTTTGGGACCCTATTATCGAATCTGTGACAGCAGAATAGACTCGAGTCCTTTTTCGAATACCGAAAAAGAAAGTCACATTTAATTAGGAATGCAAGGCTAACAAATTTGGTTGTTAGCACATTTTTACCTGATTTTTATCTGCTTTATTTCCAAGCGAGATTCAGTGCTTGCCTGTGCTCAAGATATCAGCGATATCAATTACATTTTTAAGAGCGAGGAGAGCTGTGAATGATGTAGTTTACGTAAAAAAAGATAACACAACACGCCTTTTAATTACGGCTCTCAAATTTCCCTCGCGGATATTGCAAGCGCGCTGAATCAAACCCAGACCGTACCACTTAAGCAAAAAAGAATCAACAAGCTCGAAAATTAACAAGCTCCTTTAAAATTCAAATGAAGTATTAATTACAAATTAAGATAATTACATCTAACTTTACATTTTTAAATAAAGAAAACCGTTTTTTAAATGCCATCTTAATATTTGCAATTCCACAGAATACCTACGGACGTTTTAGCGCGTGCTTGTAATTGGGGCGCGTTGAAATGCGCGCGCGCGGCGAGCCGAGCGCCGCCGAGCGCGCCCGAGCCGTCCCGAGCGTCACGCTCCGGGGCCGGCGTGGTAATCTCGCTAATTACTGATAAAATCTGCACCTCGGAACGCAACCCACAACGGCAGATCTCCGGAACGCTCTCACGTGCCTCACAAAAAGCGCTGAAATGCGAAAAACCGGCTTCCGCATCCCGACTTACGAATGCCTGCCTGGCCCTATACTACGAAGTGCAAAATTTGAACTTCGTATCTTGCCGTCCCGCTGACGCTTATAATATTTAATACGAGAGCGAGAGGGACGGCACGATACGAACTTCGATTTTCGAATTTCATAGTAGCCCCCCTGATTACACACAGGCTCCGTCTTGCGGCCCAAAAAACTGCAAAGCGCAAACGCGAATTTTGGCTCTGCGACTTTATAAGGCGAACAGCGTTCTTAGAACACCGGCTTACATTTTTTTTTTGGTTGCAGGTGTGGTTCCAGAACGCGCGAGCGAAGTGGCGGCGAATGGTGACGAAGCAGGAAAACAAAATGGCGGACAAGTGCTCCCCGGACGCTTCGCTCGAGATGGACATGTACCACGGGCCCATGGGTTCGATCCAGTCACTGCCTCCCCACAGTCCCCCCTACAGCGTGATGGGGGGGCCTCCGAGCCCAAACTCTATGGACTGCCCATAGCCCGAATTTTGCGCTTTATGAGCGCCTGTGTGAGGAACTATAAAGTGTGGATTTAAGTGAATGAGAAAGGCTCGAACTATAAGCGTTAACTGTGTGATCACACTCCCTTTGTAACTTTTTCCAAACGAGAACTCGTATAGCGTAAGCGACATTGTCATGACATTGTCGCTTAGGTACACCTAATATTCGAACAATGCTCAGTTGCAGACAAACGTATATCTAAAATTGTAACGATAGTTAAGTTGTTTAAATAGTAGAACTTCTACAGTAAAGTTATTAGTCTCCAAAATGATGCTAGGGGACTTTAAGTTCATCTTCCGATCTTATAAACCGTACAGTGTTGAAGAAAATGTGGTATCAAAATGGACTATCCGTGCTCTTGTATTGACGAGTGAAATTTAATATGTGTGATGAACTATGACTTGCAGATATATCTACTGTAGTAGGCAACGAGGTAAATATAAAAGGCTCCTAATAGTATATTTCAACAAGGTCTCGTTGCAATGTAATATTAAATTCATGCTCATTTTAATCAAGTTTTAAACAGATTCTTTGTGATGTATAAATCACATGAAACAAATTCAGTGGCGTAGCTAGGTAACCTAGGGCCCTGGGGCAAATAAAAAAATGGGGCCCACTGCTATCAAAACTGGTAAGGTTTTTTGAAGTAAAATCATTATATATACAAATACTTTAAAAATGCTAAGCAACTTTATCATCAGCTATAAAGCAGAATTCCGAGGGCCCCCTGAGCTTGAGGGCCCGGGGCCACTGCCCCGCCTAGCCCCTTGGTAGCTTGAAATGCATTAAATTTATGTGACATTTTTATACTCGAATCTAGTGCACAATTTACGACCGTTGATATGATTTGACAAAAAATTATAGTTTATTTTGACAGTAAGAACAATTTAACAAAAACAGTGTCGCTTGAAAGTGTTAGTGTAAGTAGCGTTAGCAACCATAAAATATTGTGGCACTTACGATATTCTTACATATTTTATTTCAAACTCGCAAGAGCCAGATATTTAATAACCTAAATTAAACCTAACGGTTGTGGTTTGCAAAAAATTGCTTTACTTTATGGGCAAATATTTAGGTATTTATTTGTAATGTATGAATCTCAAAAGGTTGTTAAAATTTGATATTCTTAAAGCAGATGATAGAATACTTACGTAGTCTCACATTAAATTTTGCACTTGTGACAAAATTAGGTATAAAATTGTCCGGAGGAACAAATTATGAGAATGTGATTTTATACTTTTCCTAATTTGCAATACGTTTTTCCTTAACACAACTGATTTAAAGAGCCAGATAAAATAAAAGCTGTTGATTTAATTAAATATTTGATAAAATTGTCTTTGTGAAGTTTGCATGTCCGTCCATTTTGCATGGTTCTAAGCCGAAAAACTGAACAATTCACTACTATAACTATTCAATCTAAAATTCACAAATTAAAAGTGGCAAAATTGCAAACCTTATGAAATATGCAAAATGGCTTAATATCGGAAAATATTATTTTATACTTGGCATTTATGAATATATTTATTTCAAAAGGGGACGTTTAAAAAGTCTGTAGCAAAGCAATATTAATTGATGTCACGTATTATATTTTAAAACTTTCATTGAACTGATGAACGAGAATGTTTTTTTATTAATATATGCTATTTATTTATTGAAAATTAATATTTAACGTAAAATTAAATTAAGTGGTTAGTTAAATGTGAATTTCCATAGCGTAACTTTAAGTGTAAAGTTCTGGTGTTACTCATAAAACGGTGTTAATGTCAACATTTTACTTCTTTCTAATATCCAGCGTTTTATAAGTCTTACCAGTAATAAGTGTAAGTGCAGGACAATGCTAGCGAGATGTAAGCGACAACGTAGTAATCAGGAAATATCTCATTCAAAAGATCTTTTTGTAGTTTTAAGATTAAGCCAAGTATGTCAGCCGGTGAGTACACGAACTGTTAGTTCCTTTTTTGTATAGTTTTAATATAAGACTACATTATGACGCCGCGCATCTCAAATGTCGTAAGTGACAAAATCTTAAATCAATCAAGTAGAAAGCTACAACACGATACAAATGTCGGTTACGTCAATTTTAGATGTTTCGTCGGTTGTGCTGCATTTCGTTCCAAGCGACATTTGAAATAAACGGCGTCGATTTAGTAAAATAATACGCAATGATATTTATGGTAGCGAACACAAAATAACCAGTAATCCGTAACTAATTAAGACTATAAGTTTCTGGCATTGAAATTGTGAAAAATACCGGGTAAAAGAGACGGCATCATTTTTATCAGGATGGTAATTTATTCATGCGACTGTAAAAAATATAACGATCTGTTAATAAAAATATTCCAATTACAATAATGCATTTTTATTTTGAGTGGAACTTTTTAACATTTAAATTACTGGGCTAAATACTTACACTGTCGGAGTTTGCCTGCATGTTTCGGGCCATCCGTGGCATTGTCAAGGAGTGCTCGCTATTTTAACCAAACGAGAACACTCGCGGCAATAAATAAGCGAGTGACCCATCAATTTAAATTTTAATCTCACGTTAGTGCAGTCCAAAAATATTCAATTATTTGAAATTAAGAAATGGTATCTATAACGTATAGGTACTTATGGTGGGGGAAAATCTAACCATATTATAAATAAAGTAATCATCATCATCATCATCATGTATATATAATCCCTATAGATCTTTAGTTGCTTCGGTTGGAATTGGCTTGCATCCACCGTGGAACACTCGTTTGTAGGGATGCAAAGTTTTTAAAAATATCGATATATCGATATCGGTCTAATAAGCTGATATATCGATATTTCTCCTTTTTTAAATGCTTATTAAAATTAATGTAGTTTTATAGTCCGTCTACACGACGGGCTATGATGGTGACCATTCGCTGTACAATACTCTGGTTTACTATAGTTTTAGAAAGAAATTCGGAAATTTCCTTAGTAAAGTCAACTGTTGACTTGACAGTGTACCTACAGCATTTGATGACCATTCGGTCATCATCATCATCATGGCATCAGCAGTAAATGCAAATACTACAAATAATATCAACCAACAAGTCACGTCACATTCACATCCATCCATAGACATATACTCACTCACCACAGATTACATACAACAATAGATTAGAGTCGAGAACAGAATAACTTTTCTAGACTTCATTGTTGCCAGTAACAGCATTTTACCCGATTTTGTGGGTATTTTAATTTGGGCGGGTTTTACGATATTTCGTTACAATATTGAGTTTTTTTTCGATACTGATTTATCGATATCGGCGTATCGTCGATATCAATAAATATCGATATATTTAGGCGTCGACATATCGATATTTATCGGCTTTCCGATATATCGTGGCATCCCTACCCGTTTGTGGACGTCCTACGCTGTGCTTGCTGATCCGCAGTCTCCATTCGGGAACTTATCGGCCCCAACCGCCATCCTGTTCTTCCTGCTATATGGCCTGGTCATTGCCACTTCAACGAGCCAACCTTCTACGTTCTTCTTACGTAAGTATCTCTTGTACTAAAATCCCTGTGTCTCTTTCAACAATAGTTCTTAGATTAAAATGTCGGTAATAACTACAACTGGTTGACTGACTGGTGTCAACTTAGGGATTTCCTACTTCCTTCCTATCCTACTAATCCTATCCTACTAATATTATAAATGTGAAAGTTTGTGAGTGAGCGAGTGAGTGAGTATGTTTGTTACTTCTTGACGCTGAAACGGCTGAACGGATTTGGATAGAATTTGGCAAAAAGTTAGTTTATAATCTGGATTAAAACAGAGAATACTTTTTATCCCGATATTTCCACGGGATGGGGATAAAATCTCTAAATAACAACCGCTGGGCTTAGAGTAGCTGGATGTCTGGAATAACACATAGGCTACTTTTTATCCCGATATTCCCACGGGATAGGAATAAAATCTTGAAATTTCAACCAACCCAGGCTTAGAGTTTAGAAATTTTGGGCATTTGTTCTTTAACACAACTTCAATGAAGACCATGATATAAATTTTGGGAATTCCGAGGGGAATTTTGTATAATCCCGGAAATTTAATTGTAACTACCAGACCGAATAGTTTACGCGTGCAAAGCCACGGGTAGCCTCTAGTTTAAAATAAGAGCCTAGTTCTCAAAGGGCGGCAACGCACCTGTGTTACTCTTCCTGTTGCGTTACCCACATGCTCGTTTAGTCGCTCTTATGATGTTACAAAAATACCCGTAAAGGGGCAAGGGGTAAATTATAATCCCTTATAAAAAGTCCATTTAAAATACTTGAAAAACGCGTTATACTTTTTTATTTTTAGTCTATGCTAGGTGCCTAAACTACGGTTTTACCTGTGTAATGTCGATTACTACTTAGGGTTGACAATATTTTTCGCTTTAATAATTTATATTTTTATGGGTTATTTTGTAACGCAGTGTGTGTGTGTAAAATAGTAGATTGTACAACAAGAGCATAAAACGAGCCATTTTACCCGAGCCGGTACGGCGAGGGTGGATAGACACGTCGAGGGGAAAATGGGTTTAATGCTCGAGTTTTACATTCTAATTTATACTTTGATTGAGAGGAAATTAAATAGAAACAGTGGAATCTATTGGTCACTTGCTAGGTACCTTTTATTTTTCACGGATTGCTAAATGATTGATGATCTGATTGATTTTTAGTTTTACATAAAATTAAAATGATTAAAAAATATATAGAAACTTTTTTGTTTGTGGCTGTTGACACCTTATGCACTAGAGCATAACAAGCCATTTTATGTCGCCTAGGTCCAGCATAAATAGCAACTTTATGAGAAGTGAAAAATGCATTTTTCTCAAACATGACATGAAATATTGACGTTGTGGTACAAATAATAGGCTGAGAAGTATCGCGCTGCAGGCGCTGCGGCTCGCCTGCCTGCGCGCAGTCACTCTAGCGGCCTGCAAAGACATTTCATACAGCTTTGCAGGCCGCTGGCCGGCAATGCGACCGTCTTATGTTTCTACGCGCGCTCTGCGACACGGCGCGCGCCCACCGCCAGCACCACCGCCCGCTGCCGCCGCGCCTGCAGCCAGCTCGACACGCGCGCACACAACAGGGCGACCAGACTAGCACCCCGCTAGCTTGTTTTTTTCATTTTTTTTATTTCATGTCATGTTTGAGAAAAGCACTATAGAAGCCTCGGCTGGAACGTGGAGTTGCCGGCCTCGCATCCCTATCCGTCTATATCTGCTTGGCCGGCAACCCCCTACTTTCCGGCCTCTACAGTAATGTGCTATTACTGAAGAAGATTTACACATAGTAACAGGATGTTTCGTAAATTGACTTAGTTTTTCTCTTAAACAATGTAACTTAATAGACAATCGGAAAATAAAACGAATGACGTAAAAATCATTAGATATCTGTTAAAAAATAAGCAAGATACGTACGAGAAATTGAAATTCGCATGCCATCTTTTTCTAGAAAAATGAAATTTAGTTGACGTCAATGTCTATATAAAGCGTCCAAATTTTCGTGTTTTCTAAATGTTAAAAAAAATCTCTATTATCTGTTATGACATTTCAGGTTTGGTACCAACTTAAAAATTTGTCATTTTCCTAAGATGGCGGCAATCTCCCGCCAAATCTCGTCGGGGACGTTCCGAGAATTGATAACGCTCGGAATTTCCGAAACATCCAAGGGACCACCCAGACTTGCAGCTGCCTTATTTATTGTTTTAATTAAAACAGCATAACTCAGAGGCTCTGCCCCAAACGCCTATGTGGCAGATCGTAACTCTCCAGTTTTGCTACCGTATTCGATACAGGGTGTGGATAAAGTACAGTCGAACTTATAATATGATGTTGTGTGTACAGAGAAAAGAGGCGTTAGCTAAGATACAACAAATGACAGAGTAGATTGTACAACAAGAGCATAAAATGAGCCATTTTACCCGAGACGTTCATATAGCTACCCGAGCCGGTGCGGCGAGACGGCGAGGATGGATAGACACGTCGAGGGGAAAATGGGTTTAATGCTCGAGTTTTACACTCTGCTTTTCACTTCGATGGCGAGGAAATGAAATAGCAACAGTGGAAACAATTGTTCACTTACTGTGTACCTACTTTTTATTGCTCATGCATTACTATATAACTATATTTTTCTTTATTTTATTGATTGATTTGGTTGAAATTAAAAATTATTAAAAAATATATTATGTAGAAACTTCTTTGTTGCACTAGAGCATAAAACGTCATTTTATTTCGCCTAGATCTAGCATAAATAAATACGAACTTTACGAGCTTGAAAAGTGAAAAGTATTTTTTTGTCTAATAGTACTAAGAGTACACCAAATGTGACTATGTAAGCCTCAATATTTTTTTTTTAAAGTAAATTAGCACAACATTTTGTATTTACACAATTCTAGCCAGAATTACAGTTTTCTATCATCCCAGCCTATATACGTCCCACTGCTGGGCACAGGCCTCCTCTCAGAACAAGAGGGCTTGGGCCATAGTTCCCACGCGGGCCCAGTGCGGATTGGGAACTTCACACGCACCATTGAATTGCTTCGCAGGTTTGTGCAGGTTGCAAAGCTCGTGGTAAATTTAAAATGTAATTCCGCACATGAATTTCGAAAAACTCAGAGGTGCGAGCCGGGGTTTGAACCCACGACCCTCTGTTTGAGAGGCGATAGGTCAAACCACTAGGCCAGCCACGGCTTCCTCTACAGTTATAGGGCGACATAATAGTTATTGTCACTACTAACCTTTTTGTTTTTCCTTTTTGTACAATAAAGAGTATAAACAATAAACAAACAACAAACTACTTTTGAATCAAACCAATAAAGTTCATAAACTTCACTTAGAAAAAATACAAGAGCGCAGTCAGCGGTATCGGCAATTTTTAAAAAAATATTATTTTTTCTTTTACAAATATACAATTTTACTCGCAAATGTGATGAAAAACATTGTATGTCGCACGGGCGGTACTAGAATTACGAACATCGACTCATTAAAGCCATAGGAGGCCCGGGAAAGAGTTCACAAATAAATAAATTGGGTTATAATATAACCCACCCAAAGAATAACGCGAAAAAGTTTAGTATTAAAAAACCGGCCAAGAGCGTGTCGGATACGCCCAAGATAGGGTTCCGTAGCCATTACGAAAAAAATCTTGTAATATTATGCGCGTTATAACACAATTAAAACACTTACTACAGTCTTAAAATCTATTACCAGAAAAAGAGCGTATCTTCACGGCACTTACGTCCTTTTGTTGAGAAGCGCAGTTTTTCGGCAAGTACTCAAAAACGGTATATCAGATCATACTCCTACCTTAAACCACGCACTTGTGACTTTCGTTGCAAAGTAATTTATCAGGCGTCCGCCTTTTCATTTTATACAAAAAAAAAAAAAAATTTGGAACCAATATTTTTGGACAAACTTTACAAGATAAATACAATTTTTGCTACTTTGGGAGCGATTCTTTTCGGAAATCTTCACTTAATCAAAAAACTTTTTGAGAAACCGTTGATGCGAGTTAAAAAAATATTTTTCAATTTCTGTTACGTGTATGGAGTGCCCCCACTATAAATATTTATTTTTGTAATTTAACTACAAAACTAAATAGCGGCTTTGACAAGACATCTGTACTCCAAATTACATTGATATACATCTTCTAGTTTTCGAGTAAAATGCCTGTGACATACGGACGGACAGACAGAAAGACAGACCGACGGAATTGACGAAACTATAAGGGTTCCGTTTTTGCCATTTTGGCTCCGGAACCCTAAAAAGCTGTTTTAATGACATAGCAATTTACACATATTACATCAAAGTATTTCAATTTAAAACCTAACGCGCTTCAAACATAACGTTTATTATGACGAAAGTTATTAAAAATAAGCCCTTTCGTTTGTTAACACGGTTTAGTAAGTAGAGTAAACGTTTGGACAGCGGATTAGCGACTTGACTTGTGTAATCCGAGCCGTGATAATGATTTATTCAAGCCTTTTGACGGGGTAAAAGGGCGTATTTACACTTAAAGTATTAATAAAATTTAGGGTGAAATAGCGTTGAGTAAACACTAGGTTTTGTGAGTCGTGTCACAAGTGCGACAAGATTATCTGTTTCATTTACTAGCTTTTGTGTACAATGTTTGTAGGAAATTAAGTTGTCCGTTTCAAATCTGGTTATACCTAGTAAAACTTTCCCCACTTCAAGGGATTGGATTGAATTGAAATCATAAATTACGTGTTTTTTATTTTGGCTTAAATCATTTGCTGAAATCAAAAAATAATATTGGTATGACTGTCTTTGTCTGCAGTATAATGTAAGATAAGGACGAATTTTCATTTAATGTAATCAATCATTATTATATCGAAAAGATTTGTTTAAGATCATACTTACATAAAAAAATCGACACAAAGATATTGTCTTGAAATAAGATAATTCAAATTAGGAAGGAAAGCAGAATTTCATTTAAATATTCGTCAGTTCCAGTCAATACAGCTTTCATTTTAATGACCTTAGGATTCATTTTGAAATAACACGAGCAAGTAAAATACGAGCTTTCGAAAGCTACTGCGATAGCGGCCAGTATCAAATTCTTTTGTTTTTACCTCATTATTCTGACTGGCTGAATACATTTTTTTTAATTCCTGTTCTTCGCTTACATTATATTTGAAATTCAATGTTGACAACTGAACATTGCGTGACAAGTGCAAGGGAGTTTTTGAAGATATTGTTTACATAATAATGTAATGAAAAAAATGGACAAGTTCGAGTCGGATTCGCGTGTCAATGGATAGACACTGTGAGGACTGAAAGATCCTCATTTTATGTAAAACCCTTTTACTTGATCTTTTGAACGATATGGAGAGGTATATGGCCTGGTTAAATCAGCGGGCCTACGGTGGATGCAGGCCGCTGCCAACTGAAGCCCACTGTGGCCCATGTCCAACGGCGAATGTTGGTTTTACGACCCATATGATGATGGTGATGATGATGACTAAAGTGATAATCACAGCACTTGGAAATTGTCAAGTGTCGGTCGTTGACCTCATTCGCCGAATCGACAATTGTCACCAATTATAGCAGAATAACGGACAATCTGCTACACATTCGAAATTAAAAGAAACATTCGAATCGCGACTCGATTCCCAGAATCGCCGCTTATATCAAAACAAAAGACTGCGCAAAAGCAAAGCCCGTTAGTTCTCGCGTCCTGTTCTCTCACTAGTTGTTATCCTATGTGTGTCCCGTTCGCTCTTGAATGGAACTACCGGATTGAGACCAGTTTTTATCGGCCTGCCCACTGTCAGCAATCACAAACAGAATTCGATTATATTTAACTACGTATAGATATAGTATTGCGAGTAAATAAGGGGCCCAATGTGGGAAGCCAACTTACATAATAAGACAGTCGATCCATTTTGGAACCCTTTCACTATAAACATTAATTAGCGTATGCTGCATACGAACTTTTAGACTGGTCACAGTGAAAAAATGATTAAAAAACTGAACCTGCTTTAGTTAATCGATTCTACCTACTCTCGATTCTGAACAAGCTACTTTCAGCTTTCAGTTACATTATTAGCACATAGACGTGTGGTGTCGGGTTAGAATTACACCTCTACATTTCTTCTGTGGATGTCGTAAGAGGCGACTGAGGATATAGGTTAAGGTATACCGTAGGCGACAGGCTAGCAACCTGTCAGTATTGTACCGTTTTTGTCAAATTTAAAACCTAAAATTGCTAAAAGTGGCTCCGAAGCGGTAACGTTTCGTGTGCTCTGCCTACCCCATTTGGGCATACAGGCGTGATGTTTGTGTGTGTGTGTGTATTAGCACCTTATTAGACAAATACTATTTACCTACTAGTGTTTACCCGAGGTTGCGCACACGAAAATCATAACATCCAGCAGCCGAATTGAATTTTCGGGATTTTTAGAAATTCGTGTCGAAATTTCCCGTGTGAATTCCCGAAAATTAAATCGTGGTTTTCATTGAAGTTACATTAAAATCATGTCAAATTTCATGACTCTAAGCATAGCGATCGTTTTTTCGAGATTTTATCCCTATCCCGCGGGAATATCTTCCCAAACTGTACTGTGTTGTACTGTGACGCCCTTGGAACTTTGGCATTTTTTTTACGGCTCCCCAAGCCAGCCCCCAAAAATACTTTGGTTTCCTAGGATCAGCGGTGCCGTCATATAGCGGCCGTAATTGATACCGCTCCTCCTACTCCTAGAGAGCGGTAATTGGGCCAATCAACTTTTTTACCGACACTAATCTGTCCGCGACATTTTTCAAACAATTGCAGATTTTTGTAAGTAAACATGTTTTTTCTGTAATTTAATAGATGGTGTATACATGTCATCCTACGTAAGTTCAACCTATTAAACCGTGAAATATCTTGTTGAAAGTACGATTTTTTGGTAACGCCAGAGACAATTTTGGTAACGCAGGAGACGCCCAAAGTGTCGGTGAAATAGTTGATTGGCCCAATTTACACCGCTCTCTAGGAAACCGCGCCATTTTGTTTACATAGACAACGTTCTAGTGACGTCATTCATTGCTTATTACGGCCGCTATAATGACGGCACCGCTTGTCCTAGGAAACTTCGAGTTTCGAGTTTCGTAGTAGCCCTGCTGAGACAATGTCGCGGCGCCCTGGGGTGACGCGTCGTGACGCACAGTTTGGGAAGCCCTGATCTAACCTTTTAGTGACGGGTCTATATCGACTGGTCGAAAATTGTTAGTCATAATGTAACGTTTGACATAACTCTTTTTTTCTCTGAAACCATTTATTTTTCAGAATTGTTATAAAACAAACCTAATCTAACCTATATAGAGTTCTACAGGCTGATCTTTTTTTTTAATGTATGGTTTCAGCGGAAAAAAAATATGACTCAAACATTACATTATGACTTATAAAATTATGGCAGTGGAAAGGGTCGAAGGATTTGGTGACTCTTAGCTTTATTACAGCTCATTACGCACACGGGAATTAGACCCGGCTAAAATACCGCACGGTTCGGTGCACACGCCACCCACGGTAGCCGTAAAAACAAACCGCTAGCTAGTTTTTGCCCCCGGTTCCGTCCCATTTACTCCCGGAAGAGGGGGCGCGACCTATTTTCGGACTACTTTTTGAATAGGAAGCTACGTGGCTGACTACAGCATTTAACTGCTGTAGGTACTGCCGTTTCGGCAAAATATTTTTCGCCAAATTTCACTTCCTAAAAAACTTATCGCGGTAGTTTCATTTCACAAACCAAAGGAGTCCGCATTTTATGCTGAGGCGGGACCATTTCGGGCACATAAAATAAGTATTTTTTTTAATTATTTTTATTTATTTTTTGTATTTTGTATTCTCATTTTATTTTATTTTACTTTATTATTATTATTATGTTTTTGTTCTGTATCTATTATTTATATGTGTGTGTCCCGAATAAATCTTTTCATTTCATGTTCAAACGAATCTTTAGCATATTAACATTTTGCATTTTATTCATTTGGTCAAATTTTCATTTGGCATAATTTTACATTGTTAAGTTTTATTATGACAGACGATATTATTCCAAAAAAATGTTTGTTCAAAATAACACTTCGCACACGAACCAACCACAGAAACCCTACAGAAACGAACTGCTACCAGAAAAGTAGGTTCTTATGGCATGCAATATTTTGGGAAGAGTGCTTTATGACAAACGATACATTTGACTAAATAATACTTGGTAATATGAAATATGATTAAGTAATTATTTTTGAAAAAAAAAATTGGCAAAAAAAAATTGTGACTGTAAAACTGCGATAAGTTGTTTTAGCAAATTATTTTTTGCCAAATGATAATTTGAGTAAAATATTTTGGGATGTGATACTTTGGAAAAAGTTTTTTGCCCATACATTAGTAATCCCATTTAACTACTTATACGATGTGAGTAGAAAATGTTTTCTTCTAGACATTTTGACGACCGGATGGCCAAGTGGTTAGAGAAACTGACTACGAAGCTTGAGGTCCCGATTCGATTGCCGGCCGGGGCAGATATTTGTATTAATAATACGAATGTTTGTAATCGGGTCTTGGATGTTTAATATGTATTTATCTAAATAAGTATGTTTATCTGTTGCCCAGTATCCATAGTACCTACAAGCTTTGCTTAGTTTGGGACTAGGTTAATTGGTGTCACGTGTCCCATGATATTTAATTATTTATTTACTATAACAGAAATCAGTAAACAACAATTAAAATACTTATATCAAATTACATACAATTAGGTAGGACGTCCACCAACGATAGACGGATGACCTGGTTAAAGTCGCGGGTTCAAATTCTAATTCAAAAATTGAAATCATTTATTCAGTAAATAGGCCGCAATGGGCACTTTTCTACGTCTTTACAAAATTCCCTTTCCCTGGGAATTCCCAAAATGTAAACCATGGCCTTCATTGAGGTTGTATTAAGAGCAACTGTCCAAAATTTCAAGACTCTAAACCCAGCGGTTGAAATTTCAATATTTTATCCCTATCCCGTGGGATATCGGGATAAAAAGTATTCTATGTTTTAATCCAGAATATGAATTAACTTTTTGTCAAATTTCATTCAAATGTGTACAGCCGTTTCAGCGTGAAGAAGTAACAAACATTCTCCAATTTAAAATTTAAGTTCAATTAATTTATTCAGTAAATAGGCCGCAATGGGCACGTTTACACGTCATTTTATAAACTACCAGCGCTTTCGGAAAGACCATCATTGCCAAGAAGAATGCGCCGCAAGAAACCTGGCAGAAAGTAATTTTTTCATAATAATATAATTACAAATAAAATACTTAAAAACTACAGTATACAATTAAAGAAAAAATACAAAATAAATAAATAATAATAATACAGGGATGTATGGGGTCCCTTAGTTACACGACTAAACACTAACTATATCTACGTTCAGTGGAAGTGTAGAATGCTTCCACCGTCATAGATTTTAAAATAAATAACTCACTCACAAACTTTCACTATAATATTAGTAGGATTATATTTTTTGCTACCATCCTAATATGTGACGCCCTGAATATTAAGACAACACGCAACATTAGCATTCAAGAGTGATTTATTCCCGCTAAAACGCCAAATGTGCCGCCAGATACTGATTCACATAATGGCATAATCGCGTAACTCGAGTTACACCGTTGTGGTCGACCTAGGCCTAGGCCATGAAGTATGTATGAAAATCCATTATTGTCCGCTGCTCTAACTTTTTAAATTTGCTTACTAACATTAAACTGACAAAGGAAAAATTACGAACAGCCAACCACCACTACTCTGTAAGCATTTGCGATACTGCGATGCGATGCGATGCGAAGCGATGCGAAGCGATGCGAAGCGATGCGAAGCGATGCAATGCAATGCGAAGCGGTGCGATGCGAAGCGAAGCGATGCGATGCGATGCGAAGCGATGCGAAGCGATGCGAAGCGATGCGAAGCGATGCGAAGCGATGCGAAGCGATGCGAAGCGATGCGAAGCGATGCGAAGCGATGCGAAGCGATGCGAAGCGATGCGAAGCGATGCGAAGCGATGCGAAGCGATGCGAAGCGATGCGAAGCGATGCGAAGCGATGCGAAGCGATGCGATGCGATGCGATGCGAAGCGATGCGAAGCGATGCGAAGCGATGCGAAGCTATGCGAAGCGATGCGAAGCGATGCGAAGCGATGCGAAGCGATGCGAAGCGATGCGAAGCGATGCGAAGCGATGCGAAGCGATGCGAAGCGATGCGAAGCGATGCGAAGCGATGCGAAGCGATGCGAAGCGATGCGAAGCGATGCGAAGCGATGCGAAGCGATGCGAAGCGATGCGAAGCGATGCGAAGCGATGCGAAGCGATGCGAAGCGATGCGAAGCGATGCGAAGCGATGCGAAGCGATGCGATGCGAAGCGATGCGATGCGATGCGAAGCGATGCGATGCGATGCGAAGCGATGCGATGCGATGGATGGATGGATGGATGGATGGATGGATGGATGGATGGATGGATGAAATATTTCCTCACATTGTTTGAGAAACGCACTATACAAGCCTCGGCCAGAACAGGGTTTGCTGGACTCGTTTTATCCGGCCTCGTCTACGACTCGGCCATCTACCCGAACTCGTCCATCAATCCCTTACTTCATGGCCTCTGCAGTAATGTACTATTATTTAACGCCATAAAAAACAAATATAGGAACAAACATAGAACAAATAAAGACATACATTATCGTCGCGACTACGCAATGTGAATTCACTTGTGATGTATCGCTCCCTATAATAACATTTGTGAAAAAGAAAAAAAGTATTTTCAAGATTTAATAATCTATATAAATAAAAATGAATCGTAAAATGTGTTGCTAAGCGCAAAACTCGGGAACGACTGGTCTGATTTCGCTAATTCCTTTTTTGCTGTGTTCGTTACTGTCAGGAGAAGGTTTTTATGGAAGAAAATACAGAAAAAATACAACGGGGGCGAGGCCGCGGGCAACGTTGATGAAACGTTTCTAAAAACATTGCTAGTAAACCTGCTTTTAAATAAAAGAAACCGCATTCAAATCGGTCCACCCGTTTAAGAGCTATGGTGCCACACACAGACAGACACACAGCGGTCAAACTTATAACACCCCTCTTTTTGCGTCGGGGGTTAAAAATTTGATACGTAATTTTGGACGCTTTTACGATGCGATTTGGAACGTGGGACGAGTACTACTCGTGACCACGGCCACTGTTATGTTGCCGAAACGTCGAGGTAAATATTACTCTCGCGTGTGTTAGCGTGATAAGTCCTGTGCGTGGTATTTTGACTATGAGATCTTCGTATGTCGCATAGTTTTAGACTTTCCCATACTGACCGATCTGAATGTTACACCCTGTATAATATAGACTAATATAGACTACTACTTGCTGATCTAGTTGGAAGAACACCTGTCGCTCGAAAACAATTACGTTTAAAAAAAACTTGAGCAAGCTGCTAATAAAAAGATGATTTAAAACAAAGTGACACTATCATGAACTCAACTATCCTAGCGCCGTACTAAATCATTCCCCTAAATCATACGAAATCATCTGATCGATCGATGACTTACCAAACGTCACCATTTCGGCGCCTGCGCTATCTTGACCTCAAGCCATCAATGCACTCAGACCATCCAATTTTAAACCATATTCCGACGGCCCAACATCATTGTCGTTGTCATCTCGCTATCGCTTACCTGTCAACAAGAAAAATTGAATGCTCAATGACTCGCACGAGATGTCACTGGCATTCCACGAGATGGCGGTAGGTCGAAGTTTTTTTTTTAATACGACTTTGGCCTATACTTTATAGATAAACATCAAGACGAAGTGATAATCTAGAGTCTAGACCAAGAACTGGCCCGGTATCTCTCGAGGGTTTTTGAAAGGGTTTTACCAACGCAAAAATAGAGGTCTGTACATATGTGGCATCTCAAGCAAATAAACTGATTTCAATGTGGTTTATTTTACGTGAAAGCAGCCAGCGAAGTGTACAGTCAGCAGCAAAAGTGGATGAGCAGTTATGGGGCTCAGAACGATCTACACGCGACTCTACTGCCAAGGTAAAAAGAGTGTTTAGATAATTTTGAGAACCACAACCGCTTATATACTTCTGCTGCTGGCTGTACAACCAACCTACTACATCACGGAGCTTCCAACTAATCTATCCGAAAATTTTGCCAATATCGGCGTGAGGTGCCATCTGTTGCGACTATCGTACACGACACAAGTCCTTAGAACGATAATTTATAGGTATATAACGATTTAGGCACTTGTCCCACCGCCGACGACGGGCGATTACTCGCTCCACTCGCTCGAGCCGGGCGGCCGCCAAGCTAATAGCGCTGAGCTAGTTTTATAGCTCAGCGAGTTTTATAGCTCTTGTCGCTGCGACAAAAGATGTAAGAGCGAGTTCTCGCCGGCGGTTCACACTGCCGACATCAACTATTAATATATATGTATCTTTTACTCACACAGGATCTTATATCTTTTGTTCGTTTCTTGAGCGAGAAAATAGTCGATAGCCAATCGTTTCCTCGCCGGCGGTGAGACAACTGCCTAAATTAGAACAATAGTTTCGTTCTAATCTATACAAGCAGCGTTTGTATGGGGGGACGCTAGCGTACAGAGGACTCGTAAGTACAGAAAAAAATACGCTCGAATCTCATCAATTTCCCGCCTATCACTCCTCTGTGCGATGATTTGGCTGTCAAATTTTAAAAGCTTTAGCAAAACTAAACACAGATCTTTAGCCGAGTCAATTCTCCGCGCAGATAAAATCAGTATCACAATATTTGGGCTGGAGACACCGATCTCTTTTGTCAGGTGTAGTCAATGGATCAAAAATAATTGATCGGCCATTGCCGACGTCGGTACACGGCCTTGTGACATCGTGTGGACGTCGCTTTAATATTTTTTTGTACTGGCCACACTGACACATGAATGAAAGTTTTGAATTTGGATTTAGGAATACCGACGGCGTGTTTTTGTTTCTTTTTGTTCTGTATTGAAATGGCAAGTTGAGTGTAAAAAGAAACAAAAAATTTTCAAATAGAATTTGGTTTTTATTTTAGTCTATGAAATTGCCAGTTCGTCACAACAATGAACAATAGTTTATTACTTCACGGCTTATAATAATTTTAAACAGTTCGATATAGCACTAATTTTTCGCTTACAAAACCAAGACTCTCTATCAAATTAAACACCACTTCGAACAATAAAGAATACATTGGAAAAAATTAACATTTTTATAGCTTACTTTTCCTATTTTAAAAATGTTTACAAAACATTTATAATATTAATAGAATGTAAGTAACAAAGGTTGGAATAGTAACGTTACGGACCAAATTGGAAAATAATGTTTCTGTCTCATTTCCGTATAGGTACTATAATTAATATGTACATTCAAAAAGCGCCTTAAATTAATTCCAGTAATAAAAAAATGTTTAAAGCAACACAGTTTTCCAAACCCCTTTCTGATAAGTGACAAAGAAGTTTCCCTAAACCGATCATAAAAAAAATTATATCCCTTCGAAACTGTTTAAATCAACAATGCATAAAACATCGAAATAACCAGCAAATTTCGATTTACCACCGATACCGTAATTAAATAACTAATAATAACAACAAAAATCAACCCCGAAGGGAACCCTACTATTATAACCTTAATCAATTTTCAACTGTACCCATTCACAATAGAGTACTATATCCAACAACATAGCAAGCAAAAATTGCGTCAAGCGTGAATTATTCGTGCCAATGTAATTTCAACCTTACCCATTTACAGTTGGATTCCGTATTTGAATGGTAATAATCTGCCACGTGGCATACCCCAGTGGTCCTTTCGACTTATTGTTCGGTCAAAAAACAAGCCAAAACTCGGGTACTCTTTTCATAGAAAACAATAGTAGCGTAAGATTTCTATGGCATTATTAAAAATATTCCATTGTTATTATTTTCCCGTGGGTGAGAAGTTTTGTGGGAAAAAGTGTTTTTCTATTATTATTATCGTGTTGCCCACTTTTGGGCACGAGCTTCCTCTTAAAAAGGCCTTGGATTGAATGAGGCACGGGTAGTTCTAAGAGCGTTTTAATGAATTGTAATTGTACCGCGTGCGCACCATATCGCTTTATATCCTTCCATTCTACCTGACTCATTTCTTCTTTTTTTTATTCGACTGGATGGCAAACGAGCAAGTGGGTCTCCTGATGGTAAGAGATCACCATCGCCCATAAACATCTGCAACACCAGGGGTATTGTAGATGCGTTGCCAAACTAGAGGCTGCCAGTAATTTCATCGGCTGTTTACTCTCCACGCCGAAACACAACAAGCAAGCACTGCTGCTTCACGGCAGGATTAGCGAGCAAGATGGTGGTAGCAATCCGGGCGGACCTTGCACAAGGTCCTACCACCAGCAGTCTTCAGTTATAAGTGACATGAAAGTGATAGTTTGATAGAGGATGTTTGAGTTTGACGCCGATATTGGCTTGAAAAACACTTTGTCTGTCCGTCTGTCATTCTTTTAATGTCGATTTTAATGCGGTTTCTTTAAAGCAAGTTCCTTGGAATGGTTCATAGATATAATATGTTTCATTAAAATCGGTTTGGCCGTTTCAGCCGTTCTGGTCGAACCACTAGGCCACCACGGCGGCGTCTTCATTAGTGAATATCACGTCTTAATTTAAAATATAATTACATGTATAATAATAAGCATTAAATTAATAAAACCACGTATCCTAAACTTCAAATATTTACATAAAATAAAAACTAAAACTAAAACAAATTACTTAAAGAGTACTCCTTAGGCAAGGTCCCGAAGGACACTGGCAGCGTTGCCTCTTTGAATAGCCAAGCTAAGTCTTTTTCCGAGGAAGCTGCCACTCTTCGTTCACCAGTGACGTCTACTAACCTTCTCGAAATTTCTTTAAAAAGTTTTAAAGCGCTAGGACCCCACGAACCAAGGGACTCGATACCGAATGGCACAAAGTCGTATTCGTTGCCAAGACATATATTAGGACATTTTTGATTTTCCAACCGCTTCAGATGCTGCACCGGCTCTGTTACGGTCTCCATGGAGATAAGAAGGAGCCAGCGTGTCAAAGCAAGTAGCGGTATTAATTATAATACCCAACATAGACTTAACCTACTGTTCACCATAACAACTAATCCTTTACACCCCCACATTTGCATCGATATAATCCTGCGCACCTGCAAATTGATAACAAATAACCCTTAGTTACAGAAGTGTAAAGATAATCCCATTTTGATTCCCCACTTGGAAAACAGGTGGTGTGTTCTGAACAGTAACTAATGTGATCGAAATAAGGGGTCCAATTGTCAACTTCTAACAGCTAAAATCCAAAACGCACTCAAAGTGGGTGTTGAGACCCTTGGTCTGTGGTGTCCCAGCGCTTTAAACCTTTTTAAAGAAATAACAAAAAGTTTAGTAAACGTCACAGAGACCGCCTAGTAATTTTGTACGATTTTATTTTATCTGTATATTTTTAATATGCCTTTGCAATGAAATTTCTACACAGGGTAGCGGGTCGCTGCAGGTGAGGGAATTAAACCAAGGTTTTGGTGCAACAAGATGTTTATTTCTAAGGATACTCACAATTATCCCGCTCCCATCAACCATACATACACTGTGTATAATTAAAATCCTACTTCCTTATGAAAACTAAGGGTCGTGAATGCAATTGGCCAGTGATTTGTGATTACTTAACTATCTGTATAATCTAAATAAAGGTAACTCCTATACCTCGGCTCCGAAGCTCCCAAACCTGGCTGCAGGCCACTGTGGGCCACTCTAGGACGCCGCCTCGTGCTCGACGTCCCAGCGCCACCGACAGTAAACCACGCTGGGCAGTTAACATAACTGTAAAGGTATAAATTTGTTTGGAAAAATTACGAGTACCTTCGACAGAGCGCCTTCCTGGAAATGATAGTCTTTCCAAGAGCGCTGGTAGTATAAAAAAGTAATAAGTAAAAAAGGCCTACTTAGAGTACAGGATAAACGTTATCGACGGTTAAGAATCAATAACACCTAACTATCATGCTAAAAGATGGCAGATAGACGGTATTGATTCTTAACCGTCGTTATGATTTGATTTTGATACTATGAAACCATTCTGCGAGCCGTCAGAAATCAATCGGCAATGCAAAGGAAAAACTGCATAAGCGCCAAAATGCTGCTTTTAGAAAAACTGCTTAAGCGCCAAAACGCTGCTTTTAGAAAAAAAGCGACAAAATTCATTTCCCAAAAGTATCTGAAAATTATTAAATTAATTAGCTTTAGAATATATCAAGTATAATTTAACAACATGAGATAATGATATTACCAATAGAGTATGAGTATTGCCGCTTTAGTAGTTTTTACTTTCCACTGTCGAAATCGTTCGATACGGTAGGTACTTTATTAATGACACTAAAATCACACAGTTCTACCAAATTTATCGCTACTCGGGTCAAACGAAGCGTCAACTGCGACACTAATACTACCATTGCAAATCCTCCAGTAAACATGTTAAATTATAATAAAAACAAATAACTTCGCCATCACCAGTACGGTCGAACTCATTCCGAATCACCATCTAATTTCCACCTAAAACCGAGGCCTTTAAGTCTTTTTATGTTACTACTATCGTTTTTAAATTAGTACGTTTTTCGCGGGTAGTTTTAACGTAATACTAGGCACGTGCCCGGCGTTGCTCAGGCACGTGCCGGGCTGCAGTGCCTTCCTAATGAGCACGCGCCCGTCCACCCTTTGTGCCCGGGCCATTGTGCCATCACTAAGTGTTCTGCAAATAGCGCTGAAGGAATCGAGAAATAATTAGGCAAATTAAGTGAAAAGCTTTTTATTTCCATAGCCTGTGAAGGAATAATGAAAAAAAAAAACAATCTAACCAAAATAGAAAAGTTTTTTTTCAAAGTGCAAAATCTCAAGAACGGTGGAACTGATTTTTACCAATTATAGCTAAGAACCACGGCAAAAACTGGCTTTCACATAAATAATCCCATCGAAATCGGTCCATCCGTTAGAGAGCTACGATGCCATAGACAGACAGACATTGGCGTCAAACACCCCTCTTTTTGAGTTTGTGGTTAAAAAACGTCCCTTAGAGGGTCATAATTTTTCGTCTGTGTCGAGACCTTTTTTTCTCAATTTAATACCTCCGCGTGTGGATGCGCGCGGACCCAGTGTAGAATGGGAGCTTCACACTCAACCTGTGCGCAAGAATTTTGGATGGTGAATTGAGTCGCTTAACTTCAAACTCGATAAATCCACTGTAACCATTTGGAAGATAATTGAAAAAAAGTGATAACGTTAATTCGGTGATTTGAAAGGCAGTATTTTTTATACTATGGCTAAAGCATTAAATAAAGCGATCCTGTTCGGCAAATTCAGCATTAAAACCATCCATTCTTTACAAAAAATAAAATGTTGATTGGATTTACCTTCATTTGATATAATCGATTGCAAATTTATCTATCTTTGAAAAAACTCAGTGACGATTTGTATAATTTTAATTTAACGGACCTGGATTCTGGAATTAAAGATTGAAAAAAAAAAACAAACTTTTTTCGCGGATTGGTCTTACCTACATTTAAAAAACCTGTCATAATTATGGATTAATCTGATTTTGATAAAATATTATGATTTTAACTGTATTTTTCTCAAAAGCCACACGGAATTATACTTAACCGATAAAATTATAAAAAAAGTTTCTTACCCTTTTCAACCACTTCAAAAAGGAGGAGGTTATTCGTCTGTAATTACCCGAGTTTGAAGTTAAGCGACTCAATTTTTGAATTGTTCAACTTTTCTGCATTGGTTTTATTATTACCTTTTTAGTACGGAACCCTAAAAAAATGCGCGTTACCTTCTGTTTTACAAAGCATTGATTCCACAGCTGAGCTCTGTAAAGATTATTTTTTTAACTCTCAAACTAAACCCATTTGAATTCACCTTACTTAATACCTTAAACGGCGATCGAATAACATATCATGCGGCTCTGATTACGGACCGGCACAAAGCCGAAACCCGCAGTCGCGTGGCGCGGAATAATAAGTGGTGGGGGGTAATGAGGAGCGGCGCGTGGCCGGCGTGTGCGCACGCTAACGAGTGGAGTTTTATTAGTGGGTAAAAAATGCGTGCGAATTGAGCTTTTTTGTACTCGTACTGTACCTACCTCTAATAAAAGAAATCGGCCAAGTGCGAGCTGGACTCGCGTACTAAGGGTTCCGTATCATTATCTATTAAACTCAGACATTAGCGAAAAACAGCAAAAAATCTCATTTTTTGAATGGGAGCCCCCCTTAAATATTTATTTTATTCTGTTTTTAGTATTTGCTGTTATAGCGGCAACAGAAATGTTCAACTGTCTAGCTATTGCGTTTCTCGAGATAGAGCCTGGTGACAGACTGACAGACAAAGTCAAAGTCAAAGTCAAAATATCTTTATTCAATTTAGGCTATAACAAGCACTTACATATATGAATGTCAAAAAAATCTACCACCGGTTCGGAAAAACCTCTGTTGAGAAGAATCTGGCAAGAAACTCAACGAGGTATATATTTTAAACAGATTTACCATATTAGGTTTTAACACAGTACAAACAGACAGACAGACGGACGGACAGTGAAGTCATTATAAGTCCCGTTTTTACCCTTTGGGTACGGAACCCTAAAACGAACCCTAGTAGGAACCGTTAGTTGATTGATTTAGACGATGTGACGATCCATATCAATGTACAACTTTCACAGTCACACGTCAATAGTCAACTTGGATCTAAAAAAGATTTTAAAATGGAGCCAACGATTTGGCCTGATTGTCAATCCGACAAAGACCCAGGTCATTGTCATTGGTAGCTCGAGACTTGTCCCAAGAGTCGATTTTGCGTCTCTGCCACCGGTGCTTTTTGACGGAGTACTAATACCGTTTGCACATCAGGTCAAGAGCCTGGGTGTTATTTTCGACCGCACTCTCTCATGGTCTCCTCATGTGTGCGAGGTGAGCAGAAAGGTGTTTGCTGCGGTGGGATCTTTAAGACGGCTTCAGAATTTCCTACCTTTTGCTACCAAGGTTGCGCTTGCTCATACTTTACTGCACCCTATTTTCGACTATGCTGACATTTGTTATCCCGATCTCTTAGAAGAGCAGCTTAACAAACTTGAGCGAATTCAAAATCTATGCATTCGGTTTATATTTGGTCTACGTAAGTTCGATCATGTCTCTAATTTTCGATCACAGCTCAAGTGGCTCCCAATCCGCTTTCGCCGTAACTCTCACATTCTTCACCTTCTTTACGGCATTCTCTTTAACCCTGCAACTCCCCGCTACCTCAAAGAGCGATTTAGCTACGTAACTTCTATTCGATGCTCTCAGAACTTTCTCCTTACCGTGCCTCTATCTAACTCCAAATTCTATGTATATTCTTACACTGTCCAGGCTATTCGGTTGTGGAACTCCTTACCGATTGACTTACGACGCGCAAAGTCTTTGTCACTATTTAAATCTATGCTTAAGGAGCACTATCTGTCATCTTGTAATTATTAGCCTTATTATAATTTATTTATTTATTTGTTGCTGTTTATCTCACTACCTATATTTATTTTGGACGTATATTATATGTACGATATAATTATGTATGTATTCGTAGATGTATTGCTGTTACGTTAAATTTTCTTATCTACTTTTGATGCACCACCTGTTGTAAACTAGTCCTTCCTTCTTTCTGTAAAAAAGGTTGCCTGGAAGAGATCGCTCTTAAGCGATAAGGCCGCCTATTGCTCACCTTGTAATATTTTTTCTGTGTATCTGTTTTCTGTATCGCTTACTATGTCTGGTGTACAATAAAGAGTCTTTGTATTGTATTGTATTGTCATCATCATCATCATCACTCTGAGCACGATCCTCGGCTACTCTCATCCAGTTACTGCCAGCTACCTTGCGAAGATCATCGCTCCACCTAGTCTGAGGACGTCCCACGCCACACTTGTCGATTCGCGGGCTCCATCATAATCAAGATTGGTTTTTGGAGTCTTTTTGTATTTTTTATTCCAATTCCAAATTTTGTTACTTTTACGGTCATCCCGTAAAACCCATATCGAAAATACAAACTGAAACATAGATGCACAGAAAAACCAGAAAAATAGACCAGCGCTGGGAATCGAACTCAGGTCCTCGGCATTCCGTGCCTCGTGCTATACCGCTGTACCACCACTGGACACGGGTAGAGACACGAACTTCTCCTATGCACCACATATCACAGCTTGTTTGTTTCTTATTTGGTCACTTAAGCAGCGACACTAGCGACATCTATGCTGTAGCCCTCATCGAGAAACTTTCAGCATTTCATTGGAACTAACCGCTCACCCGGACAAGAGATGTCGCTATTAAGCAATCAAACTAAGATTGGTTTTTGGAGTCTTTTTGTATTTTTTATTTCAACTCTAAATTTTGTTAAAATCCATCATAATCAATAATTATGAAGCCACGAGCGAAGTGTAGTTATGTCATCATCATCATCATCTTGGCCCATATAAGTCCCATTATAGGACACAAGTCTCCTCTCAGAATGAGAGTACTTGGATCATAGTTCCCATGAATGCCTAGTGCTGATTAGGATCACATTAACCATTGAGGAATTCCGTCCTGCGGGGAGACGGTCCTGTTTGGACCACCAAGATGTCACGGCTAGAATATTGTATTATCACCAGTTTAGAGAAGTGTGCTGAATTTCAAGTTTATCCGACCAGCGTCACTACCGTAAGTGGGTCAATAGTAGATTGAACAACAAGAGCATAAAACGATACGTTCATAATAGCCAAGCCACCCGAGCAGGTACGGCGAGGGTTGGATAGATTCGTCGAGGGGAGAATAGGTCAAATGCGAGGAGATGAAATAACAACAGTGGAAACATTGTTCACTTCTTAGGCACCTTTTAATTGTTATGAATTGCTAATATAATTATTAATATTTAGTTTTATTGATTTATTTTGGTTTATTTCATTGATTATTAGTTTCACACAAATAATAAAATATTAAAAAATAAATTGAAACTTTTTTTGTTTGTGGCTGTTAACACCGTATTACCTTGGTCGTAGACGAAGATTTTATTTTATGCACTAAAGCATAAAAAGTCATTTTATGTCGCCTAGATCCAGCTTAAACACGAACTTAATGAGCATGAGAAGTGAAAATTTAATTTGCAATATTTGACCCGTAGGTAATACCTCCACTATACCTACATACATTGCAATTTTTATAAAAGCTTGTATTGTAAGTCTTTATTGTAGAAAAAAACAGAGGACGAGATGTTCAAAGGTGGGCTTAACCCTTAAAGGGATCTTCCAGTTGACTTGATTGTCAATTTAAATAATTTATTGATCTATTGTGGCCTAGACAAATGTGCTCTGAAATTAATCTAAAAAACATCATCATCATCATCATCAGCCGGAAGACGTCCACTGCTGGACAAAGGCCTCCCCCTTAGAACGCCATAATGAACGACAACTCGCCACTTGTATCCACCGGTTTCCCACAACTCTCACGATGTCGTCAGTCCACCTGGTGAGAGACCTGCCAACGCTTCGTCTTCCGGTTCGAGGTCGCCACTCGAGGACTTTTCACCCCCAACGGTTATCTGTTCTTCGAGCGATGTGGCCGCCCATTGCCACTTCAACTTGCATATTTTTCCAGCTATGTCAGTGACTTTTGTACCAAAAAACATAGTTAGTTAGTATTTAATTTCAATCTAAGATTAAAACAATACCTCTCCTTGCAGTCGGGTAAAAATAAATTGAGCTGTAAATGACATTATTTTGAATTGAATCACTGTAATTCTAAAGGTGCGTAGTTTGCTTATAACTCGTTGACTATTCCTATCAAACCCCTTTCGAAACGGGTTAAGTCTCCAGTTATCGCGCTGCGGCGCTATCAGTCCGATGCGTGTGAATGGTCCCGGTGCCATCATCACTTATAATTTTAACCGACAGCTCAAAAAAAAACTTATTTCCGATGTCCCAAAACCGATAAATCGGGACGAGGCTAACAAAATGTCTGTTTGTATAAAAAAAGGTGAAGTTGTCGCGTGGCCGGGCCAGGAGGTTAGAGGTTTCGTTGTCATAACAATTGTTTGTTATCCATATTAACAAGGAATCAGCGTGTCTTCAATAATGATTGGTTTTTTGGAGTCTTTTTGTATTTTTTATTTCAACTCCAAATTTGTTACTTTTACGGGTATCCCGTGAAACCATATCGAAAATACAAACTGAGACATGGATGCACAGAAAAACCAGAAAAAGAGACCGGCGCTGGGAATCGAACCCAGGTCCTCAGCAATCGGTGCTGCGTGCTATAACCCCTGCACCACCGCTGGACAGGAATCTAGACACGAATTTTTCCATACATATCTCAGGTTGCTTATTTCTTACTAGTGCTGCTGCATAAGTAGCGTAGTAGAAATAAGCAACCTGAGATATGTATGCATAGGAAAAATGTGGTGTGGTGGTGTAGGGGTTATAGCACGCAGCACGGATTGCTGAGGACCTGGGTTCGATTCCCAGCGCTGCTCTCTTTTTCTAGTTTTTCTGTGCATCCATGTCTCAGTTTGTATTTTCGATGTGTCTTAAATAACTTGAAAGAAAGAAAGTATATTTATTTACAACAAAATAAAAATATTATTAAGTACAAATAGACAACACCAATGATGGAAATATACAACACGAAACGGACACTGGCTCAGCATAATGCTGAAGCGTTAAAAACAGCCCAACCCAGCAGCGCTAATTTTCAGCCAGCACCGTCGGTGACCCTCGGAGCTTAAAACTATAAAGATATACCCACTCACTCTATCTAGGGCTCTTCAAGGCTAGAGTGAATAGGCTGCTACTGAACCAATGAGGTACCTACTATTAACTACATAAGGCTACGTGATATAAAACTGGAAATAATATGAATGACATAAAAATTATCAATATCTGTTGATAGCTAGTAAATAATAAATATAGTGGGAAATTATGCGAATATTTAGATATCCCTTCGGAATGAGACGTTATTGAGAAAAAAAGTGGCAAAAGATGCAACTGGTGTCTATTAATCCTTACTATTATAATAAATGCGACAATATACTAGTGAAAATACCACAAACGGGACTTATCACGCTATTATTACACAAGTAATATTTACCTCGACGTTTCGGCAACGTTACAGTTGCCGTGGTCACGAGTAGACACGAAAGAATGAGAATCACGAAAGTTTAAAACGTTATAATATACTAGTGGTTGAAACGCTATTAGAATTACCCAGAAATGGGCTCACAAGGGTCATATTTCGAGCGTCTGTACCGCCTTCATGGTCATATTTTTAACGAATTGGCCACAGATTTTTATATCTAGTTCCAGTACTTCTACCAGATAACTTAAAAACTGCATCATAAACCTTCTACCGCTTTTACAGACAAGGTGTCCACGAAAATGATTCGGGATAAATTCTATCTCCATCTTTTAAAACAGCTCATCTCCGGGCCCGACGTTCGACAGAAATGTACAAAAAAAATCTATAACTTTGTGTTCTACTACCTGGACATAAGAACTAACAAGTCATCGAGCCCAACGGACAGCGCGTTAATGTATGATGACCGAAATTGATTAATAGTTTGGGATTTCATATCTACTTTGGTTTTGAAACGGAAAACTAGACATTGCTCCAGATTTTTAAAATAAGGTATCTAATTTAAAACAATAATTCCAACAAGCAACTCTAAATTAACTTTTATTTCAATAAACAGTGTGTTTTATGAAAAATGTGCTTACGTAACTTTTTGCAAATCAGTGATTTTTAGTTTTGTTCCTTTACTATTGCTATGAAGCCTTTATTCTAGTCACATTTTATAATCTCATGTCATTTACGAGAAACGAAAAGAGCGTGGAAGCAGGCAGAAATCAAATTAAAATGACAAACAAACAAAAAACTAATTAAATCTTATCTCTTTGTAATAAACTAAAAGAATTTGCTTGCTCACCCGCGACCTTACGATAGCTAAGCTTATGCAAAATATGCGTGTTCATGCAGTTCCTCCACCTCTACACTGTAAGAACACACACAAATCACACACACCCATCTATCACCACCACCACACCGACGTGTTTCGAACTCAAGCAGAGCTCTTCATAGTAACACAACCGTACACCATTGCTACCAGTTGTTAGAGTTGTTGGTCTAACACGGGTCAGTGTGGTGTGTGGTGATGATAGATGGTTTGTGTGATTTGTGTGTGTTCTTACAGTGTGGAGGTGGAGGAACTGCATGAACACGCATATTTTGCATAAGCTTAGCTATCGTAAGGTCGCGTGTGAGCAAGGAAATTCTTTTAGTTCATTGATATGGACTTCCGCAAAGTAACGCCTGATTCAATAAACTCTTTGTAATAATTTTCTTTAGGTTGGAAAATAACAAGTATTTAATCTGAATTTCTTAGCACAAATAACGCGTAACCGCCTAAAACTGCATGGCGCTTAGGCTATTCTGTCACATGTTCGAGGAGTTGTCTACGCAGACCTCTGAAATATCTTTGGAAAGCATAATTAAAATTAATGTATCCATCAACAAATTGAATGACGCCATACCAAATGTTGATGACCATCGCGAATTGCTAAAATCAAGGGGTCGTCACTTTTCTGAGCACACAAATAAAAATTACACGCCTATAAAATTGAATGGCAGACAACACCAGTGGCGGGTAATTGGTAACAATTACAATATTTGTTGAGCACCCCTGGCCTTGTATTTACTACGAATGTTTATATTTTTTCTAACTTGTATTTGCTTGGCAAATAGCGGTGTAGTGCAAGTGATAGAAAAGTAGCGCTTGAATGAAATAACGTAATGAATATTACATCAATTAGCAAACTTAAAAAAAAAAAAAAAAATTGCTTACAACGAAGGAACTTCTATATTTTAAATTAGAGCTAGGCATTTTTAAAATCAATCAATTTTCAATTTAACTTCGTAAATCCATATTTAATTTTTATCGTTTCTGTGTAAAAAAAAACAATCGACAGGCAAGTAATAAGTAGATTGTTCTATATTTACAGATTACCTAACAATTTGTCATAAAAGATAATATAAAAAGAAATAAAATATTTAAAACGAATATTAATTGGTTAAGGAATTTTCCATAATCTCAAAAAAAACTTCAAGCACGTTAGACATAAAATATGGCCTCTAGTTTTTAAAATTAGTTCGTAAAATCGTTCGAAGACTATACTTTGCACCTTAGCCCCACTATTTACTTATCTACCCTTCACGAGGTGACGTTGAGTTATCACCGAAAGGGATACCATTGTTAATGCGGAGTAAGTTTGTTTTTATATTTCTTTGTTTTCCAACAATGTGCACTGATTTAGCCGATTAGCTACTTACTTGTGTTAGGTATTTATTGTGGAAGGCTGGCGAGTTTTTTTTTAACTACGATAATTTTGGAAAGGAGAAAATTTCTAAGCGACATTTAATCAGATTTTTGGGCACAAGTAAAAAAAATTGTTTAGACTTAACTCATTTCGAGTCAGTGGTTTGAAAGGAAATAACGAAACTTTTATAGAATCACTTCGTTGTCACTGTTGTTAGTCTGTCCATCTGTCTGTCTGTCCGTCCGTCTGTCAAGACCCTTTTTCTCAAGAACACTTGGACGTATAAAATTAAAATTAATATCAAATATTACAAAACTTTTTGCAAAAAAAAAACAGGTAAAACAGCTTCCAGTCCCTGTCGCTTATTAAAAATAAACATTCGACACGCCATTAATAGAAATATTATCAATGCCCAACCTCCCCTCGTTATTGGCAAGGGGAATCACTGACATATGCTCGCCCCTGCCTCCCCTCATTATCTCAAATCAAGTGTACCAGCACTTTTGCTTGTTAATTTTATTTGAAGTTGCTGAATTTATTTGTTTTTTTTTGTTTTGGTTGGTTGATATTTAAAAAACCGGCCAGGAGTAAGCCAAAGTTAGCAGAGTCCCTAAGCAAAATAATACTTACACAGCGACCGGATGGCCAAGTGATTAGAGAACCTGACTACGAAACTTGAGGTCCCGGTTTCGATTCCGGGACAGATATTTATATAAATAATATGAATGTTTGTTCTCGGGTCTTGGATGTTTATGTGCATATTTATCTTTATAAGTATGTTTATTCGTTGTCTAGTATCCATAGTACAAGCTTTGCCTAGTTTGAGACTAGATCAAAAGTGTCCCATGATATCCATACTAATATTATAAACGCGAAAGTGTGTGTGGGTTCGTATGTTTCTCCGTCTTTCACGTCGAAACGGAGCGACGGATCGACGTGATTTTAGGCATAGAGATAGTTTATGGTCCCGAGAGCGACATAGGCTACTTTTTATCCCGGAAAAATGTCAGTTCCCGAGGGAACAGCGCACGATAACCGAATTCCACGAGGGCGATGCCGCGGGCAAAAGCTAGTATGTGATATATATTTACAGTGTGAGGTAATTTCAGGGGGATACTGACATAGACTGACAGACGTAAAAATTAAGATTTTCAGACTTTTAATATTGTTTGTGCTATACTTAGCTCTTATGGCACAACCAAGTAGGGCAGAGATTTTACTAAATTCTCATGGAAATTTCCAAAAAACTACATCTTGTTTCTCATTGACATTACATTAAAACAGCCGTGCAAATTTTTATGACTAAGCCCGGCTGTTGTTTTTTAAGATGTTATCCTTATCCCATCTGAATAGTAAAAGTAGCCCGTGTTTTTCCAGACATCCAGCTCCAGCAATCTACATGCAAAAATAATAAAAAAAATAATTTTTCATCGCACTTGCTCGTAAACAGTGTCGAAACATGCAGGCTACCTTGGTTGCAACCCCCCAAATAAAACCCTCGACCTTAATGTGCTTGTCATGAAACCCGTGGTCGGTAAATTAGTCATTGCTCGTACAAATTGTCTTGTCATGAAGCCCAAGGTCGGTAAATGAGTCCGTGCCCGTACTGATGGTGCTGCGCGCGCTGCTGCAGGACCACATGCACACGCACGTTGCGGCGGAGAGCGGAGCTACAAGAGCGCAGCCTAAGGTATCGCCAATATTTGGAAGAATTATATTTTTTCTTTTACTCGCAAATGTGATGAAAAACATTGTATGTCGCACGGGCGGTACTAGAATTACGAACATCGACTCATTAAAGCCCTCAGTCTTCGACTTCGGGCTTCTAACAGACTCTCGTTCGTAATTCCTTATTTACCGCCCATAAGACACAATGTACTATTTTTGCTGTGTTGTTTTTTATATTATTTTTTACATGCTAAATTTCATTCAAAATTTCAGTCGTTTTAGCGTGAAGTAACAAACATACACACAAACTGTCGCATTTATAATAAGTAGGATACCCCTCATACATCGCTGATGATGAATGTGCTAGGGTCGTGCTCACTGAATGGAACAATTGCCACAATGACTTCATTAGCCACAAATTGCGACACCCTTACGTATCACATAGTAATTGTTTTGTTTTTATAGGAGTCGATATAGGCTTGTTTAGACTGAAGCGTTTTTACCTAAACGCCAAACGAAGGATTTTTGCCGACTCAAGAGATAGATCCCTGTGACAAACGGACCGACAGACAGACAGCCAAGTTTCAGAAACAGGGTTTCGTTGGCACCCATTGAGTACGGAACCGGTTTGTTGTTTGTTTTTGTTGTTTATTCTTATTTTAAAACTTCGTTGTATTTGCGTGGCTTTGTGAATGTGATTGTGAATGTCTTCTTTCTTTCTTTGTTGCATTTAGGGGCTGTTTCACCATCCATTGATTAGCGTTAAGCGACGGTTAAATATGATGCCGTCTATTCGAACAAAACAAATCACACATGACCGCCAGTTAACACTTATCAATGGATGGTGAAACAGCCCCATAGTCCATAAAACAGCGACACTAAACTTTGACGTCAAATTAATTTCCTATTAGGTTCACCGGATATCATTACCGCGCTAGTCGCATTACCTCGTTAGGAGGTGTCGCTATCCGTAATTTGTCATACAATTGTCCACACACGCTTAGTTAGGTTTGTACAGGCGATATGTCACGGTTTTGCACTAATAACACTATTAGTTTTGTGACAGTTCACGCTTGACGGTGCTCGCTGAGCGCTTCAACATTGTCCCAAACCCGGCAGCGTCTTCACCTTAGTGTTGTTGACTGGAGCGCAACCGTCGCAATCGCAATCCTGTGCGTCTATGATCTGCTAAAGCCGCGTGCTGTGTAACTTACAAAAATGTTATATACCGGGTGTGGCCTGTAATATGAGCAAATAATTAAAACATAGATCATACTCGTCAAAATGAACAACATTAGTTTAGGGAATTTTAATAATACTTCGTTTTTAGTTTCGCCATGTCTGTCTGTCTGTCTGTCTGTCCGTCCATCGAAGAAATCGTAACCATAGTAATTGCTCGTGAAGACTACTTTCAAACCGCTATAACTCAAAAAGTTGCTAAGGAGACTAGACATGTTCTTCCCATGGACCTCTCAATTTGTTGGCACTTTATACTAACAACGACGACCAGATGATCAAGTTGTTAGAGAACCTGACTACGAAGCTTGAGGTCCTGGGTTCGATTCCCGGCCGGGGCAGATATTTGTATGAATAATACGAATGTTTGTTCTCGTGTCTTGGATGTTTAATAATGTATTTAAGTTGTATTTATCTATATAAGTATGTAAAGGTTTCTTAGGCAAGTTCTCTTTGTCTTCTTTTTAACCATTTTGAAATTAAAAATATAAACTAAGTACCTATTTTTATCCGTTGCCTAAAGTATCCATAGTACAAGCTTTACTTAGTTTGGGACTAGGTCAATTGGTGTCAAGTGTCCCATGATATTATTTATTAACTATTATTTATACTCCTAGAGTTTTCATTACTAGTAATTTATCTAGGCATACGTTTACCAGACTCCTAGGTTACCCCGAACTACAAAGCCCCTATCAATTATTTGGTCATTTCGCGGATCAGGTGCCCCCGAGGGCCGGGGTTCAATCCGGCTGATCCCGGAATCAGTCTCGAGTAACGCTTGACTGTTTGATTTGCGAGGGGGGCTTGGGACCTTGTAATCCCCAGCTATAAGCTGTTGCTAGGAACGTGATAAATACTTTTTTTTTATTGTTTACTAATGAAATAAGGGAAATAAAGTAGTCAAATAAGTTTTTGAGTAAAATTTCATTTTTAATACAAGCTTTTTTTGTTGACTGTACTCATTGTTGGCTGTACTTGTATTGTCACCCAAACTACGTTACACATACCAAATTTCAGTTAAATAGTTCGTCTTGTGGAGTCGATCCTGGCCGGACTACCAGGGTCTACCAGATTAATGTTGTCACGCAATTTACGTAAACGTAAGTATACCACAAGTTAATTCAACTACTGGAAGTTGGTCGAATTTAACTTGCAAGATTTGAACACAGATAGGCAGACAAACAACGGGACAGGTGAAACTAAAAAAACAAGTTTTATTGAAGTTTATCAAGTGTCACGTCAGTGTTACTGGTCAAGTTTTATTAAAGTTTATCAAGTGTCACGTCAGTGTTACTGGTCAAGTTTTATTAAAGTTTATCAGGTGTCACGACAGTGTTACTGGTCAAGTTTTATTAAAGTTTATCAATTGTCGCGTCAGTGTTACTGGTCAAGTTTTATTAAAGTTTATCAAGTGTCACGTCAGTGTTACTGGTCAAGTTTTATTAAAGTTTATCAAGTGTCACGTCAGTGTTACTGGTCAAGTTTTATTAAAGTTTATCAAGTGTCACGTCAGTGTTACTGGTCAAGTTTTATTAAAGTTTATCAAGTGTCACGTCAGTGTTACTGGTCAAGTTTTATTAAAGTTTATCAAGTGTCACGTCAGTGTTACTGGTCAAGTTTTATTAAAGTTTATCAAGTGTCACGTCAGTGTTACTGGTCAAGTTTTATTAAAGTTTATCAAGTGTCACGTCAGTTTTACTGGTCAAGTTTTATTAAAGTTTATCAAGTGTCACGTCAGTGTTACTGGTCAAGTTTTATTAAAGTTTATCAATTGTCACGTCAGTGTTACTGGTCAAGCTTTATTAAAGTTTATCAAGTGTCACGTCAGTGTTACTGTTCAAGTTTTATTAAAGTTTATCAAGTGTCACGTCAGTGTTACTGTTCAAGTTTTATTAAAGTTTATCAAGTGTCACGTCAGTGTTACTGGTCAAGTTTTATTAAAGTTTATCAAGTGTCACGTCAGTGTTACTGGTCAAGTTTGTTAATATTATAATAATTAAATGAAACCTTTAACAATGACTGCGGTCTTTTAAGTATTCCGCATGAAAATAAGAAATCTTTTAGGCGAATACTAGACGTATAATAAATTTTGTGGTCTACAGATATTAGCGTATATTGACAAATATGAGTATTTATTTAAAAAGTGAAAAATGTAAAACTGAAAACCATCATGAAACTACCGTGAAACTCACTCATATTAAATATAATGACCCGGATAACTCACGTCTTAAACGTGGCAGTGCGCGTGTTGCTGCAGCCGCTGAGTCGCGTTGCTCCGAAGACGAAGGGCTACGGATCAGCCCGAAACATGTCGAGCTAAACTCGATTCAAGACATGAGTTATCCGGGTCATTATATTTAATCTGAAAACCATCAGTATCGATTCGATCAATAACGCTTATATAAATAGTATCTTAAAAATGATGAATTAATAAAAAAATAACTTCCGTCACCCACGTAATAAATAAACAAATATTTTGGGTCAAATTACAACAAGACGTAGCCCCTAATAAGCAAAGCAACGTTTACTTTACAGTACGGGTACAGAAGTACAACATTATATTTTAAAAGGGGGTACCTAGCGATATAAAAGCGATTGTAGAACACCTGTGTCGATAATGGCAGACGATACATCGCTTTGATAGAGCTACAGCTGGGCTACTACGAAACTCGAAACTCGAAGCTCGTATCGTCCCGTCCCTCTCGATCTCCTATTAAATAGTATAAGCATCCCAGCAGAAACGTATGGTAGGGCCTTTGAACTGTTAGTGATTTTGTATTATTTTGAGCGATTTGCACCCAAGCATTTAAACAAAAGAATGATAGTAGATTATTGTCGAGCATGGAAGTAGGCAATTGCTGGTGGAGTATGTAGTAAATACATTATTCAATATATCTGTTGTTTGTTATTGGTTGTATTTGTGCGAGGGTCCCTTGACAGGTAAATTATCGCTGTTTGACCTTACAGTCTTGCTTGAATTTGAACGGTTGTATTCAATAATAAGCCTTACGAATAAATAAATAGTCTTTCTTGCGATAGGCTCCTTCTTCTTCTCTTTTAAAATATGGCTTTTCTGTCCTAATTAATAGGACAATTTCGCCAGTGTCAAAGTAAACTCAAGAGAGTCAAAGATGAGAGGCACGTTGTACGGTGATTGTAGTTTTTGCGACTTGATAGTAAAATTCCAGAAACCACGCGGAGACAACTTGCGCATTAAAAATGTCAGACACGAGAGCAATATTACAAACGTAACACACATGTCAATGTTGTCAAACCTCACGGCTGTCAATACTAGCATGTCACAGAAAGCCTTAGGTATTGGACAGAAATTGCTTGGTTAATGATGTAACCTTCTCAGATATAACCTAACCAAGAAAAAGTTAGATAAAACATGTCTATGAACCATCACTAGAATAAAAAAAAACCTCATTCAAACCGGTCCACCCGTTTAAGAGCTACGGTGCCACAGACAGACAGACAGACACACAGATATACAGACACGCAGACACACATAGCGGTCAAACTTATAACACCCCTTTTTGCGTCGGGGTTTAAAAACCCCAGCCATTGTCACTTCAAAGTTCAATATCTCAAAAACGGCTGAACCGATTTTGTTAAAACATGTTTTAGAACTATTGCTAGAAAACCTACTTTCAAATAAAAAAGCCGCATTCAAATCGGTTCACCCGTTTAAGAGCTACGGTGCCACAGACAGACAGACACACATAGCGGTCAAAATTATAACACCCCTCTTTTGCGTCGGGGGTTAAAAACCGACAGAATCATTCTAAGAACTAAGACTTGATATGAACCCTTTGTGTGGTCTCCGGCTGCCAATTTTGTCAATTACTAAGATTTTGTGCCAAAAATTGAGTCCAGCACGCAATGCATTGTCACGGCAAGAATAAAATTATATCTATAGAGACTCACGATTTAAAGATGGATTCATATTTACTGCGATATGCGAACATTAAACCCAGTATACACTTGCATTAATATCTGCCGCAGCGGAGCGTGCAAAAATATCTGACACGTCCTACCGACCCTAGAAATAGAGTCCTATCAGATATTTATGCACGCTTGTTGTGTCAGATATTGGTGCTGGTGACTGTACGTTGAACTAAGTCATTAATGTGTTTGCTCCGCTCGCGGTGTAAATTTGGTTATAGTGTAAGTTTTTACATTCTTAACCGTATATGAAAACCAGAAATTTTCTCTTCGTACTCTCCTACCAACAGGTAGTGGGGATGATTTTTTCTTTTAAATCCATAGGGTAGAATAGAATGTCGTTGTAAAAATCTTTCGAAAACACTTTATGTATGTTTAGACTTTTTCCAACAACCGTACGTAGCCAGCACTGGAAAGGGGTAAATATTAGGTACAGTCACCAGCACCAATATATGACACAACAAGCGAGTATAAATATCTGATACAACTCTATTTCTAGGGGCGGTAGGACGTGTCAGATATTTTTGCACGCTCCGCTGTGGCAGATATTAATGCTGGTGACTATACAACGATCGGCTGCATGAAAGTACTTACACCGGTCCTCTATGAAATTGGTCGATGTTAGTGAAACTAAATCATTAATGAGTCCGATGAGTAAGCCGCGGTGGCCTAGTGGTTTGACCTATCGCCTCTCAAGCAGAGGGTCGTGGGTTCAAACCCCGGCTCGCACCTCCGAGTTTTTCGAAATTCGTGTGCGGAATTAAATTTGAAATTTACCACGAGCTTTGTGGCGAAGGAAAACATCGTGAGGAAACCTGCGCTAACCTGCGAAGCAATTCAATGGTGCGTGTGAAGTTCCCAATCCGCACTATGGCCAAGCCCTCTTGTTCTGAGAGGAGGCCTGTGCCCAGCAGTGGGACGTATATAGGCTGGGATGATGATGATGTTGGTTAATGAGTCCGCTTCACTCGCGGTGTAAATGGGGCTTAAAGAGACCGTCTTGATCCCAATAGTCGTGACTCAGACCAAAAAGCCAAATTGATGAGTGATTTAATAAATATAGCTGTCAGGGCCGCCTTGCGTCTGTGTCAAAAAACTACAAAATGCTTCCTAAATAATTTTAATGTCTGACATTTTGTTTTTCACATCTTCCGACCGTACTTTCAAGCCACCGACTTGAGTTGGGGGTCTATTCTGTCTATTTTATTATACTTAATTTTGATTTGACAACTCGCGTGGAGTTTGAAGTGTTGTGTTTGTGGAGTCCATATAACATGTCGTCACTACTTTTTAAAATGCTTGTACGACCTCTAATTTTTATGAGTGGTCTTTATGCACATTATTTCAAGGGTAAATTTTGTTGACGTATTGATTTGAGATGATAATACACTATTTTTTACCAAATTAGTCACGATTAAGTGTTGGTTTATCAAACATCCTGAGGAAATCTGCATATGAAGTAATTCAAACCCCAAAAAGCGTGAAGTTCCCAATCCGCACTGGGCCCGCGTGGGAACTACGACCCATGCCCTCTGACTCTGAGAGGAGGCCTGTGCCCAGCAATGGAACATGAATAGGCTGGGATGGATGTGTTGGTTTATACGAAAATGGAAGTGAAGCGGGTTCTTTGGATAAACACATACCTAAAGGTATCGGGGTTAGGAGAGTAGCAGGATTAATGTTTGTACCTGGTTCATCTTTTTAACTTTTCTAGTAAGTCAGTTTTTTAGAGTTCATGTGTGGGCCAGATTTAGCAAGACGAAGTTCACTAACTTTCTAGAGGTTAGATTAATTTGACTCTTCGTCAAATCCTCATGTTTTTATGGTTCCGGAGCCAAAATGGCAGAAACGGAACCCTTATAGTTCGGCCATGTCTGTCTGTCTGCCTGTCTGTCCGTCCGTCCGTATGTCACAGACATTTTACTCGAAAACTAAAAGATTTATATCAATGTAATTTGGAGTACAGATGTTTGTCGAAGCTGCTATTTAGTTTTGTAGTAAATTACAAAAATAAATATTTATAGCGGGGCTCCATACACGTAACAGATTTTTTTTTTTTAACTCGCATCAACGTGTGGCAAATAGTTCGAAAGCTCTCTTGAAAAGTAAGTAGTCTTTTGAATAATAAGGTTTCTCAAAAACATTTTTTGATTATGTGAAGATTTCCGGAAATAATCGCTTCCAAAGTGGCAAAAATTGTGTCCCCCCCCTCTATCTTGTAAGCCGTTTGTCCAAAAATATGCAAAAGATATGGAAAGGTAATTAGGCGTTACTTAGCGTTATTTTTTTAGGTTGAATTAGGATTTTTCCAACAATAGCGATCTGTAAGTCAAAACATAATATCGCATAATATTTCTGTGCGTTTCATGGCACATATTTCAGTACACATTTTTTATTTAAAGTATATACATAAAAGCTATAGCTATAGCATTATGGCAGGAAAATACCTCATACGGAAGGAAAAAATACATTTAATTACGTGTGTTTACTCAATGTAATCTGACATAAGTTACTACATAGTAAATAGTATGTAAATTATCCTCAGGGTGAATTAAGGAAAACATTTTTTACCGCAATACAAACCAATAATACTATTATTGATAACAATTCTGGGTATTTTCAATTCACTTAGCACGCGGAAATTGAATGAATATTACTGTAAAACACTATTTAATTTAGTTTTTAGTTTGTACGCAGATATTTACATTGTTTTGCGGTCAAATGATAAGCTTTACTATATGTTTTAAATATAGCAACAAAAGTAATAAACAAATAGGCGTTTTTTTTAGAATTAGTTGGTAATAATTATGTAACATGTACTCATTACTATGGAAGTCAAATCACTCAAGTAACCTACTTATCTGAGCTCATAGAGAAATCTTACTTCCACCAGATATTTTTCATTTCATTCCTGCCTAGCATTTTTGCGACATTTTTCCCTCAATCTACTCGTAAATCAATCTAGCGTTATCAAAATTCTTGCGACTTGTCCTGCCGTTGTGCTAATCTAAAATACCATCTTAAAATATCGTTCGACATTTGTCTCTCGCTTTCATAATACGGGTCATGGCATGCAAAAGCGCACAGTCAGCGCCCGGTGTACAATCATCGTCAGATGACTCCGTCGGTACGTAATACGTGTGCAACAAAAAACCGACTTAGAATAATATAATTATGTGTTTTCTTTGAGTGTGAAATGAGCAGTTCAATAGGGCCTGCCGTAACGGTTCGGAATTTTGAAAATCATTCGGTAAAAAAAATGTTTCTTAGGAGGATTTAAGAATGCTGAGTTTTGTTTCGGTTTACTAGCTTGTAGGGCTTTGTTAATGTAAAAAGAATAAAGAAAAGCTAGCTCTCTGTTTCTATATCTATATACCTGTAAAACAGTATCATTACTAATATCCTATAGAGACATATCATACACTAGTGTTTACCTGTGGCTTCGCACGCGTAAACTATTTGATCTGAGTTATAATTGAAATTCCGGGATTTCACAAAATTCCCCTGGGAAATCCCAAAATTTATATCGTGGTCTTCATTGACGTTGTGTTAAAAACAACTGTACAAAATTTCATGACTCAAAACCCAGCGGTTGAAATTTCAAGATTTTATCTCTATCCCGTAGGAATATTGAGATAAAAAGTAACCTGTGTGTTATTCCAGACGTCCAGCTACCTACATACCAAATGTCATGACTCTAAGCCCAGTGGTTGTTAATGTCACACACACACACACACACACACACACACACACACACACACGTGGGCCAATCTACTATTTTACCGACACTTTGGGCGTCTCCTGCGTTACCAAAATTGTCTCTGGTGTTACCAAAAAATATTACTTCCAACAAAATATTTCACGGTTTAATAGGTTGAACTTACGTAGGATGTAATGTATACACGTACACCATCAATTAAATTACAGAAAAAACATGTTTACTTACAAAAATCTGCAATTGTTTGAAAAATGTCACATATTGTACACACATACAAACTTTCGCATTTATATATAAGTATTATTAGTAGGATTACTACCGAGGCCGGGAAAAAGCAAATAGTGGATGAGAAGAATTTGACGGACGAAACGTCTGTCCGTAACTCCGTCAATAAAATACGAATCCACGAATTGCCCTTTCCGCTGAGGCATATATAGTGCTTTTCTCCAATAATGCGAGGAAATAAAGCAAAATTGTTATGTATACCATAGTATGTCATCATCCCAGCCTATATACGTCCCACTGCTGGGCACAGGCCTCTCAGAACAAGAGGGCTTGGGCCATAGTTCCCACGCGGGCCCAGTGCGGATTGGGAACTTCGCAGGTTTGTGCAGGTTTCCTCACGATGTTTGCCTTCACCGCAAAGCTCGTGGTAAATTTAAAATTCCGCACATGAATTTCGAAAAACTCAGAGGTGTGAGCCGGGGTTTGAACCCACGACCCTCTGCTTGAGAGGCGATAGGTCAAACCACTAGGCCACCACGGCTTACCACAGTATGTGACTACACATAATTAAATATCACTACGATATACACCTTACCAACTTATACTTCGTTTTTTTAGCATTAGAAAAACGATAAACAATCTTGACGAGTATTTTTATTGAAGAACGTTTTAAAAAAAACCAGTAACTATTACTTATGATACCAAAAGCATGTTATAATGAGCATATGTCCTTGCTAATTGTTACAATATTTGCTGTGACGTATTTTTCAAAAGTGTTTTTCAATAAAAAGACACGTCAAGATCGCTTACCTTCTTTCTAATGATAAAAAACGAAGTATACGATTATTGAGTTTTCGTGTAAATTGCTAGTGAAATACCGGCAGACAGACGGGGCAGTGCATAACTAAGGGTCTGTTGATTAGTGTTAACTGACGGTTAAATGTGATGCCATCTCCGTCTATTCGAACAAAACAAATAGAAAAGGCATCACATTTAACCGTCAGTTAATAGTAATCAATGGATGGTGAAACAGCCCCTAAGGGTTCATTTTTAGCCACTGGCTACGGAACTCTGAGAACGTCTAGACGTTCAGAACAAAGGAAATATTAAGTCTTTAGTTCTTATTGTAAGCTTTGAAAGCTAACAATGTTCTAGAAAAAATATATAAAATTCATCGCGGTTGGAATCAAGCCCTACAGCTTTAATTAGATTTAATTCTAAATAGCGTAGAAATTCAATGGTGTTTTTGAAGTTCCTAATCCGCACTGGGCCCGCGTGGGATCTATGGCCCAAGCCCTCTTGTTCTGAGAGGAGGCCTGTGCCCAGCAGTGGGACGTATATAGGCTGGGATGATGATGATGATGAATCCTTAGAATGAAGAAAAATAAAGAACATAATTTAATAATATTTTCTCCCCGGAAGTAGCGTATGCAGATTTCGACTTGTCTCGTTCGTAGGTTTCCTAGAAGTGGGATTTACGCGTAGAACGCGGCTCACCCTGCGCCCGCGCCGGCATGCTCCCGTCAGGGCCTGAAACTAGCAAAAACGTTACGGTTAATACCGGTATTATTGTACCGGTATGGAGCCCCTGGTGCCATTTGAATGCGGTTTTTTGTGAAAGCAGGTTTTCTAGCGATTTTATCAAAATCGTTGTGATTGTTTTAAAGTACAATTTCTTTTATTTTTTAACACCCGACGCAAAAGAGGGGTGTTATAAGCTAGACCGCTGTGTCTGTGTGTGTGTCTGTCTGTCTATGGCACCGTAGCTCTTAAGCGGGTGGACCGATTTGAATGCGGTTTTTATTATTCAAAAGCAGGTTTTCTAGCGATGGTACTTAGACATGTTTCATCAAAATCGGTTTAGCCGTTTTTAAGATATTGGACTTTGAAGTGACAAAGTCAGGGGTTTTCAAACTTTTTGTTGGTTAGGTTATTGCACAATGGAACAGATACAATGTTTTTTTTTCTTTTTTTTTATTCGACTGGATGACTGGATAAGAGATCACCACCGCCCATAAACATCTGCAACACCAGGGGTATTGCAGATGGTTTGCCAACCTAGAGGCCTAAGATGGGATACCTCCAGTGCCAGTAATTTCACCGGCTGTCTTACTCTCCACGCCGAAACACAACCGTGCAAGCACTGCTGCTTCACGGCAGGATTAGCGAGCAAGATGGTGGTAGCAATCCGGGCGGACCTTGCACAAGGTCCTACCACCTGCAAATTATTCTTATTTATATTGAACATCATAGTTTTCTTAATTTATATTTAAAGTTAATGGTTTTAATGTACAAAAAAATCTCTTAGTTAAAAATACTAACAACAGGACTCATCACACATGTCGAGCTAAACTCGGTTTAAGACGTGAGTTATCCGTTACAATATAAAAAAAAAATATCATGGGACATTTGACACCAATTGACCTAATCCCAAACTAAGCAAAGCTTGTACTATGGATACTAGGCAACGGATAAACATGCTTATATAGATAAATACATACTTAAATACATATTAAACATCCAAGACCCGAGAACAAACATTCGTATTATTCATACAAATATCTGCCCCGGCCGGGATTCGAACCCAGGACCTTAAGCTTCGTAGTCAGGTTCTCTAACCACTTAGCCATCCGGTCGTAAACAAATATCATTTAATATTGAGGACTCATCACGCTAGTAATATTAACTGCGACGTTTCGACCACATTGCAAGAGCCATGGTCACAAGTACTTGCAATGTGGTCAAAACGTCGAGGTAAATACTCGGTAGGTAAATACATAATCACGAAAGTTTAAAACATTATAGTAAAATAAAGTATTAGTACGTATTTTTTTGCATTTTATACCTGTACCGTTTTTATACCGGTACACAATACATCTAGTTGTTTGCAAGTCCTGATCAGAATACACCCCCGCACTATCGCAACGTGAGCACGTACTAGGTACTACGTGTGACATTTCACTGTGGGAATATGAATTTTATCGCATGATTTAGAATAACCCACCCAGTTTGTTAATAAGACAGGTCAACTGTTACGAAGCTGAATCGTTCATCGCCATCTTAGCCTATATACCTACGTCCCACTGCTGGGCACAGGCCTCCTCTGAGAACAAGAGGACTTTGACCAGTTCCCACGCGGCTTTGTGGATTGGGGACTTCCTTCACATAGGTACACCTCGCGATGTTTGCCTTCACCGTAAATCTCGTGGTAAATTCGGAATGTAATTTTTCTGTTAAATTCTTGTTTGTTTTTTAGACTAATAATTAAATTTTTACTTGCTGTTACTTAATAGATAATGTCTATTTATGGATAATAAGATGCAAAACAAGAAAAAAAGTGACGCAGCGATAAATTTTCCCTTTCCTTTAAAACAAAACCACAAAACGAAATCTACTCATCGTAAAACAATCAACTCTATGCCAACGAAATAAGACATAAGCCGACTGTTTCATTCAACACAGCTTTGAACTGTCAATAACGCAAGCTATAATGATCCGCCATATTGAAAACAATTAACACTACAAACTTAACTATGCATGTGGCGAAATAAAGAACTAAGGCGTTTTCAAATAAAAAGTACGGAGTGTTTCAGTTAAAGCTCCGCGCTCGGCTGCTAAATTAAGTTTGTGAAATGGAAACATTTTTATAACATGTACAATAGAGTTATTGTGAAGGTTCGTTGGATTGTTCTCGAGCAAACCCGGGGCGACTACTAGTATTACTGTGAAGTAAGACCCGTGATTGCTTATTGTAAGGTATTAGGAGCCGTTCCCTTTGTGGGTTGGGTGTGGTCCAATTCAAAAGGAAGAGCGACTTATTTTTATTACATATTTTTTTTATATCATGGGACACCAATACGGTATTTGACAACTCCTGAATTTGCCATATCTTAATATTATTATGAAAATATAGATGTACAGACAATGTTTGGCGAAGAGAAAACTTAAATCGGTTGAAAATTGGATTTATAGTGAGTTTTTGAAAAATCTATACCTGTCTCTTTTTCAAACGCTTTTCTCTGTGCAGCAAGTATGGCGGTAGGTACTGGCCTGTGACGTCACATGCCAGTATGTCTTTCTCTATCTAATGTTGAATTTCAAACCTTTATAACTTTTTTATTTGTAAAGGTAGCTTAAAAATTGTTTCTCTATTCGATAACAGGCATTGTGTAGTTTTAATTTATAAAACATATACAAAATAGTCAAATACCGTATTGACCTAGTCCCAAACTAAGCAAAGCTTGTACTATCTAGGCAACGGATAAACATACTTATATAGATAAATACATATCAAACACCCAAGACGCGAAAGCACACATTCGTATTATTCATACAAATATCTGCCCCGGCCGGGATTCGAACCGGGACCTTAAGCTTCGTAATCAGGTTCTCTAACCTTGGCCGGTCGTCCATTCCAAATTTTTATCCTTCAAGACTTTAGCCATTATATCTGGCAGTGATATCGAAATTCAGTGATTTTACTTTTCCATGGAAATTCCCAAGAATGTCATCGATTAACATTGTAATACAAATTTCATTATACTAACCTCCTGAGCCCTCGCTTACTTTATAAAGGATCAATTAACACTAAGAATAATGGCCGAATGTACTATAAAGTACAAATTGTTTATGGGCGGTGGTGATCTCTTACCATCAGGAGACCCACTTGCTCGTTTGCCATCCAGTCGTATAAAAAGTAATTAAATAAAGAATTCTAAGAGTTTTGAAATAATATACAAAATAACAAAGCAGGTCAATCACGTCTAGTCTTAACCCAGAAGATGAAATTTTAAGATTTTGTTCTCTATATTCCCACGGGTTTGGGATAAAATCTTAAGATTTTAATCCAGTTTGTTACTCCTTCACGGGTTTGGCATATAGATAAGTAGACATTATGGTGCTCCCACATTGCCTGTTATAATTGTTATATCAATGAACTAAAAAAATTTCTTTGCTCACTTGCGACTTAAGATAGCTATGCTTATGCAAAATATGGGTCTAATATCTGGTAGCATGGTGTACGGTTGTATTGCTCTGAAGATGAGCTCTGGTTGAGTTCGAAACGCGTCATTGTAGTGTGGTGGTGATAGATGGGTTTGTGTGATTTGTGTGTGTTCTAACAGCGTGGAGGTGGAGGAACTGCATGAACACGCATATTTTGCATAAGCTTAGCTATCTTAAGGTCGCGGGTGAGCAAAGATTTTTTTTTAGTTAATTAAGCAATAGTTACGAACACCTTCTCTTGGACCACGCCAAAATATGTGAGATCCAAATACGATTGAATATCATAAATGAAGACGCGGCTGCGGTAAGTAGCCGCCGGGTCATTTATCAGAGAGACAGCGCCACGGAGCTACTTACCATGGAACGGCCAACGGCCAACACTGATAAGTATAGGTAGTGCCACGAGAGTTGAAGTGAATGATTACACACAGCAACATGAAGAACTGATTGCTTAAAATTAGAATGAATGAACTGAATCAGTGAATGTCAAAATCCCGCTGTCACAAACAAAAATTAGCTGTTTTTTTTTCAAGCAAAAAAAAATTACATGACATGTTCTTGTGTATGTTGCATGATCTCAACACTGGTGGCACTACCTATAGGTAATTTCAATTTTAGAGTTCGACTACTAGGCAACTAGTAAAAAGACAGATACATATTTAAGTAACTTTGCTTGTATTAAAAACCCAAGAATCGAGAACAAACATTCGTTCTTATTTCACAAAATCTGCCCGCCGGGGACTGAGCCTGAAACCTCAAGCTTCGGAGTCAGGTTTTTTTATATTTTTTTATTTAACTGGATGGAAAACGAGTAAGTAAGAGATCACCACCGCCCATAGACACCTGCAACACCACTGGGATTGCAGATGCGTTACCAACATAGAGGTATAGAGATGCAAGCAGAAGATTATCGAGCAAGATGGTGGTAGCAATCCGGGCGGACCTTGCACAAGGTCCTACCACCTGCAAACCAGTGCTGCAGTGATTAGGTGCTCTAACCACTGCAGCACTGGGCTATCGTTCGTCAAATAATGCGTTCCCTGTATGGGGACCCCATAATTTCTATTTTTTGTTTCATTATTTGTCTTGACAGTTGGCCAAATAATGTAAGTGACTTGTCAGTAGTGCAACATGCCATGCATTTAAAAAATGCGATTAAAAACTTTTTTGGACAAATAACCGTAGTCAGTAAAAAATACAGCGAAATTAATTTCAAAAGATTGACTGTTAATTATTATTTTATTATCTGTACCTTTTACCTAGTAGGATCATGTAGAACTTGCCTAATGACATCCTACTAATATTATAAATGTGAAAGTTTGTGAGTGAGTGAGTGAGTGAGTGAGTGAGTATGTTTGTTACTTCTTCACGCTTAAACGGCTGGACGGATTTGGATGAAATTTGGCGGAAAGTTAGTTTATAACCTGGATTAAAACATAGGATACTTTTTATCCCGATATTCCCACGGGATAGGGATAAAATCTCGAAATAACAACCGCTAGTGAGTAATAAAGTTTAAATATACGCCGACACGTTTCCCATACCACTAAATCACGCATCCTATGGCGAAACACAGTGTCCGACATTCTTAACCGGTGATCCGACAAAAAGTCTGAAACCGCTCATCATCGGACGACTGCGAAGCTAAACTACGTTCCAGATAAGGCATTCCAAGCTATAAACTACTAGCGTTTACGGCTTCGCACGCGTAAGTCATTAGGTACAGAAGTTGAATTGAAGTTTCGGAATTTTATTAAATTCTCGTGGGAATTCCCTAAAAATACATCGTGGTTTTCATTGACGTTAAATTAAAACACCCATGCCAAATTTCATGACTCTAAACCCAGCGGTTGTTATTTCGAGATTTGATCCCTAGCCTGTGGGAATGTCGGGATAAAAAGTAGCTTATGTGTTATTCCAGACGTCCAGCTACCTACATACCAAATTTCCAAATTTACATACCAAATTAGATTAAATATTGATCCAGATGGATCTAGATCCTCGCACAAGGTCGTACGCGCATGTCTATCGCTGTCAGGAACGTAGTGTAGTGGCTCCACCTGTCGGCGCACAAAGCCGGATGACGCGCGATGATTGAAACGTCATGCGCCTTCTGCCGAATCACGCGCACGTGCAAGTAAAGCGCTGGATGTGGTCGAGATGGCTCCATACTACGAACTGCAAAATTTGAACTTCGTATATTGCCGTTCCGCTGACGCTTATATTATTTAATACGAGAGTGAGAGGGACGGTTCGATGCGAATTTCGATTTTCGAAATTTGTTATCATCATCATCAGGCCTACGCGTCTGTTCCAGACGAATTTTGGCGTGTTGCCTGTGCACAACGTCTTTGGTGGCTGACTAGACCGATGCGAGAGCGACATGTTCGTCCACAGGCCAGACAAGAGAAGTCTGCGTATGTTGGTGCAGAACCGCCTTGGTGTCATTTCTGTCTCTTGTCAGCAAGTGCCTTGAGCCAAAGTTTCATCGCAATAAGTCGCAGTGCGTTTTCCGCCAGATTCCCAGTCAAGGTGAATTTTGAAGGCGGCCATATCACGCTTAGCGCAGTCCTTAACTTAAATCTCAGCAACGGTTTTCCGACGTTTCTCTTGGCATCATTGGCCTTTGCGCTGAGTGACGTGGTAATCGAGAGGGCTCCATTGCACCTGCCCTAGCCAATGTTAGCATCTCTGTTTGAGAAGAGCGGTTAGGCTAGGCAGCTGTGCAACTTCTAGAACCCTTTCGTTGGTGAACCTGTCTTGCCATGGATCCTAGTACGCAGACAGCGCATGTATTAGGGAATTTTGTTAGCCCCTCTAAAAATATTCCAACGGTTGCTACCGTTATTACAGGCTGGTGTTCCAAAAAATGTATTAGTCAGTCTGTTATATTATCAAAAAATATTGAAAAAGTATTTTTTCTTTTGTAAATTAAACAAAAAAATATGAAAATACTAGAGGTAACCTATTCGGTCTGGTAGTTACAATTGAATTTCCGGCATTTTTCTTAATCCTCCTGGGAATTATCAAAATTTATATCACGGTCTTAATTGAGGTTATGTTAAGAACAACTTTTCAAAACTTCAAAACTCTAAACCCAGCGGTTGAAATTTCAAGATTTTATCCCTATCCCGTGGGAATATTGGGGTAAAAAGTAGCCTATGTTTTATTCCCAATGTCAAGCTATCTACATACCAAATTTCATTCAAATCCGTCCAGCGGTTTTAGCGTGAAGGAGTAACAAACATACTTACTCACTCACTCACAAACTTTCGCATTTATAATATAAGTAGGATAGGATTAGTAGGATATCCGGGATAGTTTTTATCCCGGAATGATCCCGCAGGCTGGAAAGGTGAAAACTTACCGTAAAAGGCAAGTATTTGACAGCTTTTACTTCGCAATCCTCTTTAAACATCTACAAATGAAGCTGTCGTCTCAGCATCTGTCTGTCAAAATCAAACTAGCGTTACCTACAGTAAATTATAACTTACGCCTTTTGAATAGAGTATATATATCGGATTGTTTGTTAATCCGTAGCCGCGGAAACACGCAATGTAACAAAAACTTGCGATATTCTCACTCCTTTTCAACTTGGTGAAGTTAGTTTTGACTTTTACGTAGACGATTGTAGGTTGATTTTGGTTGGAGAAATTCTCCGTAGTCGGTTAAAAGGTGGTAATCGTTATTGATGGTTTCGACGGGTCTTTGTCGCTCCTGTGTGTGGTATAAGGCATCAGATGTGAGCCATAGTGACGCTAACCCGAGATATTATTATAATCATAATCATCATCAGCTGAAGACGTCCACTGTCCAGACGTCAACAAAGGCCTCCCCCTTAGAACGCCACGATGAACGACACCTGGGCACTTGCATCTACCGTCAGTCGACCTGCAGGAGACCTGCTAACTGCCAACACTTTGTCTTCCGGTTCGTGGTCGCCACTCAAGGACTTTTCTCTCCCAACGGTTATCTGTTCACTGAGCTATGCGGCCCGGCCATTGTCACTTCAACTTGCATATTTTTCCAGCTACGAGTAACTAAACTTGCTGCAACAAAGCATGGAATACTTAACCTCATTTGGAGTCATTCATTTGTTTTATTCGACTGGCTGGCAAACGAGCAAGTGGGTCTTCTGATGGTAAGAGATCACCACCGCCCATAAACATTAGCAACACCAGGTGTATTGCAGATGCGTTGCCAATCTAGAAGCCTAAGATGGGATACCTCAAGTGCCAGTAATTTCACCGGCTGTCTTACTCTCCACGCCGAAACACAACAGTGCAAGCACTGCTGGTTCACGGCAGAATTAGCGAGCAAGATGGTGGTAGCAATCCGGGCGGACCTTGCACGAGGTCCTACCACCTGCCTGCTGTTTATCGTTATCCTACGGACCTGTGCAATTTTCCAGGATAAAAATTATCCTATATCCTTCCCCGGGACTCAAACTATCTGTACAAGTATACTCAATAGCACCTTAATCGATTCAGAGGTTTAGACGTGATAAGGTAATCAAACAAACAGAATTACAAACTTTCTCATTTTACTAATGGGAGCTTAGCGCAAGCACAGGGGGGCAGGCGGTTTGTGACACAAGACAGGAACAAAATAATGCCCACTTTTATAGTACGCGGGGCTACAATGGTCAAAACTGAGGTATGTGACATACTTTATGGATGGTCCCTATCGCATAATATCGCATTTGCTTTATAGTTAACGGAAATCAAAAAATCAAAAACGGCAGGTTGTATTTTTTTCCAAACTTATAATGTTAATGGTTGTACCACACTTATAGAAATGGCGAGTCACTATAGGTAGCGTGCCGTAGCAGACAATGGGTGTCGGCTGCGATTGACCGGTGCTGTCGGTACTTAACATGCAGACTGTACCGGAATCAAGCACGGCTTTTGTATTTTTTTAACCCCCGACGCAAAAAGTGGGGTGTTGACTTAGACGCGAATGTTTGTCTGTCTGTCTGCGACTAAGTGGATTTCGATGCGGTTTTTTTATGTGAAAGCGAGTTTTTTGCATTAACGTTTCATTAAAATCGGTTCGTCTGTCGCAGGACCGATAAACGGTGGAGCAGACGAGTCCTCGAATGGGACCACGGACGGGAAAACGTAGTGTAGGGCGTCCTGAGGCACGGTGGACGGATGACCTTAGAGAGGCGGATGGATGCGAGGGGCTGAAGACAGAGTGTTGTGGCGCGCCATGGAAGAGGCCTAGCAGCAGCTGCTGTAGCTGATGAGGGTTCAGCCGTTTTTGAGATATAGAACCTTACATTAATTTCAACTTTCTTAACATTTTTTTAAAACTAGTTTTTTATGACTTCGTTATAGATCCAGCAATTGAATTTAAAATTTGGAATTTGATTTAATTAGCATGAAGATTCACAAAAATATATACTGAGCTGAGCGGCCTGTGACTGGCCCTCAAATGTATGCAGTAATAGATAATTGTGTATGATGAGTGGGCCAAATTTTGTGTCACTGAGTATATTAAAGATTTAATCCTGATCCCGTAGAAATATGGATATAAAACTTAACCCCTGTGTCATTCCAGTCGTCTACTAAATTTCATCCAAAACCAGCCGTTTTAGCATGAAGGAGTAACATACGGAAATTCCCGTGGGAATTCCCAAAAATATCGTGGTCTTCATTGAAGTTACGGGTCGGGTTTATATCGACTGGTCGAAAATTGTGAGTCATAAATAATGTAATGTTTGACATACCTAACTCTTTTTTTCTCTGAAACCATTTCATCATCATCATCATCATCTCAGCCTATATACGTCCCACTGCTGGGCACAGGCCTCCTCTCAGATCAAGAGGGCTTGGGCCATAGTTCCCACGCGGGCCCAGTGCGGATTGGGAACTTCGCACGCACCATTGAATCGCTTCGCAGGTTTGTGCAGGTTTCCTCACGATGTTTTCCTTCACCGCAAAGCTCGTGGTAAATTTCAAATGTAATTCCGCACATGGATTTCGAAAAACTCAGAGGTGCGAGCCGGGGTTCGAACCAACGACCCTCTGCTTGAGAGGCAGGTCAAACCACTAGGCAACCATTTATTATTATGAATTGTTTTATAAAACAAACCAAACTAACCTATACAGTTCTACAGGATGACTATTTTATGACAAATGTTCTGTTTCAGCGTAAAAAAAAACGACTAACAATAATTTTATGACCAATGTTACATAGGAATCATTTATAAAATATGACAATCGAAAGGATCCCTTGAAGTTACATTAAAAACAACAAGGTCATATTCCAAGACAGCCCAGCCGTTCAGATGTCAAGATTTTATACCGGCCCCGTCGGAATGCTAGAAGAAATACATGAACTTATAACGAAAGATTTCGCATGTCAAATTTGCAGAAACTATTTTTTTCTTAATCCACTACAAGTCTTTGTCGATCATTCGTATAGAAATACATAGGTTCATTGCGGCCTTAGAACACTCCATCGAATCACAACTAGTTCAGTAGCTCCGCAATCTATAACTACTTGGATGATAACGTACCGCGAAACCCCGATTTAAACCTAAAGGGTGTTATTTTTTTCAAACTGATATTTCAAAATTATTTTTTATAAAAACAAGATTTATTTAACATTTACAAATGCGACGCAGCAGGGCGCCATATTTAAACTGACTCATTGTAATAATAAATATTACAGCTGATCCTTAATAATTTATCAAATATGTGGATTTTATAAACTGGTAATGAGGGTTTTAGTGACAGAGAGCCTCTCACTCTCGTATTAAATAGTATAAGTGTCAAATGGATGGAACGACACGAACTTGAATTTTCAAATTTCGTAGTGGCCTCGCAGGCTAAGAGTAGTTGGCGCTATTGTGAGGTACATTTGACAACTTTGATATTAGCGTCACGTTTATGAAAAAAAAAAAACTAAATGAGCCAATCGCAACCAAGACTGTAACGTCAAACAAACCTCGCGCTACTAGTGCCATCGAGCGATATTTTAGAAAAACTGCAATAGTTTTCCACATTACTGTAATATAATCAATGAGAGACATTGGATTCATCACGTAATTATACCGATGCGTGTTTTTGATGCGTGTCACTCTGACCCGTGATGCACTCCATGATCAAGGGTCTCGTTTAGATCGGAAACTGTCGGACGATTATCCGATTAATTTTAGTAATCTAGTGACGATATCGCGAGCGTCGCGGGCAACCGGTACATGTAAGACGGGTCGTTCATTGTGGCGTTCGAAAGAGGAATCATTTCAACGGTATAGGTACGTCTTCTAGCCGTTGATGATAATTATATTTATGTAGGTAAACTATAATACAAATTATGACTTCCAAAAAAATCGGTGTCCCCAAACCTCGCGATCTATTTAGAAGCCAGAAAAACGCAAAACATGCACAATGTATCATCGCAACATAAAAAAAAAGTTTCAAATCAGCATAAAACCAAAATATGAACCCGTACTTCCTTTCGCAATCCATCAAATTAAAAAAAAAGACTCGGTCTCCCTTTAATGAATTGCCAGGAAACCAACTTTAAAAAGACACTAACGAAACCACAACACAACCTTGATCCCAAACAAATAAAGTATAAAACGGTTTGTTTTTAACTTTTCTCTCGTATATCGCTTGCAGTTTCTTGGTAGGAAAGTAAATCTTCAGTTTACCGTTTAGGCTCCTAATGTTCTTTTTTTTACTAAAATGAGTATTAATAATAAATTATGATACGTAACACCCTCTAGAGTGAATTTTGGATCGAGTTACTAACGGTTCTCGCATAGGAGCGAGATAAAATGACTACGTAATTTACGAGTACCATTAATAAACTTAAATCACTTAGTCATATAAAAAAATATCATCATCATCAGCCGGAAGAAGTCCACTGCTGAACAAAGGCCTCTTATAGAAAGACACAATGAACGACAACTCGCCACTTGCATCCACCTGTTGCCCGCATCTCTCGAGATGTCGTTTTTTTCGTTTTATAATGAAAAAAATATCACAAACTTCTATTTGTTTTGACTGTAGGTAAAACATTTCGAAAATTTGTGAAAATCGTTTTTAACATCATATGGGTGGAATTCCTGCCTGTTGTATGAAAAACTGAGCCTTAGTTTTGTAATTCAATCAAAGGTAACTTTTTTGTGCATGATTTTGTTTAATAATCAGAGGCCGTATTGTAAGCGCGCGGGCGCTCGTGATCGCACATACTGTCCCTCTCTACCCTTATCCTATACCGTGTGACAGAATGAAGTGGTAAAGACGATTGTGATTTCAAGTGACTAACAAAAGGCCTCAGATTGATACTTGACGATTAAATTTAAGACAAGACTATTGAAAAAACTTTATTTAGGTACCTATTGATTTAGTTTAGAACACTAAGGGGCTGTTTCACCATCCATTGATTAGCGTTAACCGACGGTTAATTGTGATGCCGTCTCCGTCTATTCGAACAAAACTAATAGAGACGGCATCACACCTAACCGCTAGTTATCAAAAAAAAACACTAATTAATGGATGGTGAAACAGCCTTTTATTCAGTTTTTTTAAACTTAACCTTCATCAATCTATATAAACACTCAAACAAGATTAATGGAGTGCGGATTGAAGCAAGGTTTTATTCACGATGTTTTTTCGTGGTAAACTTGAATTCCCTTAGCCGTTCGAACACCGTTGAGGTTTTGTAGATAATTATACTTATCATTTACCCTTTAAACACAAAAGCAGAGTGAATTATTCTATTCCTAGGCTATTCCGTCGCTTTAGTACACTAATAGCGTCTTTTTCGTTACCCCACGAAACACAGTTTTACCCTTTTAGGGGTATCTAAAGCAATAGCTACATTTATCCGTAGTAAACCGTACAATCCGCACTGGGCCCGCGTGGGAATTACGGCCCAAGCCCTCTCATTCTGAGAGGAGGCCTGTGCCCAGCAGTGGGACGTATAAAGGCTGGGATGATGATGATGAAACCATACTAAATTTAAAGTCAATCCGATCATTAGAAGCAGTTTAAATCCAACTTGCAAGATTTGACCCGAATATAAACAATGCTGTTAAACAAAAGCTTGTAAAAGCTACGTCATCAACGTTTTACGATCACGCTGTATCGTCAATATTTCAAGTGTCAAAAAGAATGTCAAATACCGCACTTTGAAACCCGAGCTGGCGCCGGCGTAGGGGCGAAAAATGTCATCCTTACGACTTTTTTTAGCTACTACAAGCTATGTATGAGTGATGGCTTTGCAACCGCGGTGGGACGTTACAATTCTTTTTAATGTCATTTTAGTGCATAAAATAAGCTTATAACACTTATCACTGGAGATGGTAGAGCGCTTAATGTGCTGGTATGTTATTACAGTAGCTTACTTATTCCGAGACTAAACGATTTATGAAAGTGTAAGTATTTGTCTGTAGTTTGTAATTTACACTTGAATATAATGCGCTGGCTATAAAATGGTTAACAGGTTTCTCGTTGAATTGATATGCTAGAGTTCAAAAAATAGGTGTCGGCCCTTTGGTCTGTAGTTGTGTCAACCAGCCGCTTTTGCACATCTTTCAAATCATTACGAATTAGTTTTATGTCCGTGTAATACAGGGATAATTTCGATATTACACAGTTATTTATTTTAAGTTTACCTTTAATTTAATAAAATAATGCAGATTGATATACTACTTCAGCACTTTTATAAAGTTGATAATATATTTACTAGTTGACCCGGGAAACGTTATTCTGCCATATAAAATACTTAATGATCTACTCTCAAATATAAAAAAAAAAAAGTCACTTGAGCCGTTTTAGAGGAGTGTAACCGCAAACAACGTGACGCGAGATTTTCATATAGGTATATAGATTTTTATCAATTCATATTTTTGTTACCTACCCAATACAAAAAACAATTTCTGCGACACAAGAGTGACTGTAACAAATGTGATAAACCAGTGGTTTGAACTATGGTCTCTCAAGCAGAGAGTCGTGTCGAAAAATTGATACAAAAAAATGTTAGCTAAAGTCACCTCCCGTAGCAAGTGCTCCATGCTACGATCATGGTTATTGGGAAACTTGCACAATTTGAATGTATCACTAAAACATTGTATATAGCAGGTACTATGCTTATGGCGTTTTTGAACTTCAAATATGGAGGAATTCAGTGATAATAATGGGACGTCTCCTAATTTGAAATACAAATATATCTTACTCTTTCTTGGCCCTTACTAAATGTTCCTCTTATTCATGTTAGTGATCCCTTAAAGGGATAAGTTCTCTTTTGTACAGTCAGCAGTAGAAGTAGATGAGAAATTGTTGTGCTGAAAATAAATAAATAATAAAATATCATGGGACACTTGACACCAATTGACCTAGTCCCAAACTAAGCAAAGCTTTTACTATGGATACTAGGCAAAAGCAAATATACTTAAATAGATAAATACATGAAAGCCGTGGTGGCCTAGTGGTTTGACCTATCGCCTCTCAAGCAGAGCGTCGTGGGTTCAAACCCCGGCTCGCACCACTGAGTTTTTCGAAATTCATGTGCGGAATTACATTTGAAATTTACCACGAGCTTTGCGGTGAAGGAAAACATCATAAGGAAACCTGCACAAACCTGCGAAGCGATTCAATGGTGCGAGTGAAGTTCCCAATCCGCACTGGGCCCGCGTGGGAACTATGGCCCAAGCCCTCTTGTTCTGAGAGGAGGCCTGTGCCCAGCAGTGGGACGTATGTAGGCTGGGATGGAGATACATATTATACATCCAAGACCTGAGAACAAATATTCGTATTATTCATACAAAAATATATTATCTCTCTTATTACCTTGGCAATAAAGTCGTGCGTGTGTTGATCATTTTGAGCACCGCAACCGCTCATCCACTTCTGCTGACTTTACATTCATGCTCAATGTATGTTAATAGGTTTTATTTATTTATTTTTACAAAATGGGGTTTGTATTAGTCTCTCAAGAACTAAAATATTTTTGCCTCTTCCTCTCACATTTGTACAGTCGAGTTCTTAAACTTGTGAGCAAAATTTTTATCAAAAATATCTGAACACGACATTATTGTTTGAGGCGTTGAAGCGTGTTCAGATATTTTTGATAAAATTTTTGCTCACAAGCTCATGAACTCAACTGTACTACGATTGAATGACGCATATTGTTTTTCGCATCATTTTTCTTTTATTATATTAAAGCGTTTATTTATAAAAAAATATATACTGGTCCCAGTAAAATTATGTTTGTCTGATCTTGGCAAAGTTCAAGGTCACTAGGACCATAAAGACAACCGAATGACAAATTCACAATAAACATAACAAGCACTTATGGAAAAAGGAATAAAAATTTTGAAACTCCCGCATAAACAGTATTCCAAAGAAATATTAAACGTCGTAAAAGTCAAATATCAAAACATTAACGAACGATGACGGATGTAGCCGACAAAACTGCAGCGTTTTTAAATTTCAGTGTCATTTCAATTTGAACCGTAAAGGTCAAGGTATGGTTGGAATAAGAACTGCCGTCTCAAATTATTATGAACCTTCTTTAAGTTAAACTGCTTGGGATCGGCTTGTTTGATGCATTCTTCGCGATCTTTATGGCTTTTGTTTAATTTTTGACCTTTCTGAGCCATGGCGAGCTTTGACAGAATATGGCAAAGTGCGCTTTCCTTTCTGTCAAGAATATTTGTCACAGAATAACGTAGGTACAGCTAGCCACCACATTAATATCTGCCGCAGCGGAGCGTGCAAAAATATCTAACACCCTACCGGCCCTAGAAATAGAGCCGTATCTGGGCCTGTACAGTCACCAGCACCAATATCAGACACAGCAAAGCGTGCATAAATATCTGATACGACTCTATTTCTAGGGCCAGAAGGACGTGTCAGATATTTTTGCACGCTCCGCTGTGGCAGATATTAATGCTGGTGACTGTACTACGAAGTGCAAAATTCAAACTTCGTATCGCCGTCCCGCTCACGTTTATATTATTTAATACGAGAGTGAGAGGGACGGAACGATACGTGCTGGTGTGTACTAAATACATAGTTGCTGCTCGCGACTTTGACTGTGAATTTGTTGGGACTGCGGGAACTAGGTATGCAATTTTCCATTAGGTAAGTTTACCATTAAAGCATGCTTTTACCGCTGCAAAGAGAGGGGTGTAGAGGGTAGTTTGACGCTGACCACTGACTGATTTCAACGTGGAAACGTGAAAAGCGAATTTCGCGTAGTTCTTAGCTATGTTTGATAAAAACAGATTCCGTTATTTTAGATCAGTTATTGTTTTAACATATATCTAAAAGTTTAGACGCAATCGTGGTTGCATGTTGTGCCTCGATTAGCACTTAAACGCGACCAATTTGAATGCGTTTTTTTTATTGAAAACCCGTTTTTTGCAAGCGATTCTTAGATATGTTTCAAAAAAATCGTGTTTAGCCGTTATAGATATTAACCTTTGAAATGACAAAGACGAGTGCTTGCAACTTTTGCTACGATTGATTTTAAAACTCTTTATTTACAAAGGGTATAAACAAAAACACAATTTACATGAACTTTGCTGATACTGTAAACAGGCGGACCATCCCTTAACGGGATGGTCAAACCAAAGTAGTAGGTTTTTGTTGATTAAATTACTGTACCTTTCGATTTATTAATTGCAACTGACAAAGGGCTGTTTCACCATCCATTGATTAGTGTATAACTGGCGTTAGGTGTGATGCCGTCTCTACTTTGTTTTGTACAAGTGACGGAGATTGGCATCACATTGTAATCCGGTATTAGATCGATAATTAATATGATTTGAAATCTAGCCCCTAGTCTAGTAAACAAAGTAGGTATAATAGAAACGCTTAGAAAAGTTCTTGAATATTTTACTGTAATAATAAAATGGATTTGAATGAAGTTTGGTACTATAGACGTCCCATTATTATTATTATTCAAAATTGACCACCTTGACTGGGAAATGTTGGCGGAGAAACGCACAGATTGGCGCGGACGTGTATTGGAGGGTCGCAAGTATTGCGATGAGGCCTGGCTCAAGGCACTTGCTGACAAGAGACAGAAACGACACCAGGCGGTTCTGCTCCAACATCCGCAGACTTCTCTTGTCTGGCCTGTGGGCGAACATGTCGCTCTCGCATCGGTCTGGTCAGTCACCAAAGACGTTGTGCACAGGCGCCACGCCAAAATTCGTCTGGAACAGACGCGTAGGCCTGATGATGATGATGATTATTATAAATGCGAAAGTTTGTAATTCTGTTTGTTTGGTTACCTTATCACGTCTAAACGCTGAATCGATTAAGGTGCTATTGAGTATATTTGTGAGTCCCGGGGAAGGATATAGGATAATTTGTATCACGGAAAATTGCACAGGTCCGTAGGATAACGATAAATAGCAGGCAGGTGGTAGGACCTTGTGCAAGGTCCGCCCGGATTGCTACCACCATCTTGCTCGCTAATTCTGCCGTGAACCAGCAGTGTTTGCATTGTGTGTTTCGGCGTGGAGAGTAAGAACGCCGGTGAAATTACTGGCTCTTGAGGTATCCCATCTTAGGCTTCTAGGTTGGCAACGCATCTGCAATCCCGTGCTGTTGCAGATGTTTATGGGCGGTGGTGATCTCTTAACCATCAGGAGACCCACTTGCTCGTTTGCCGTCCAGTCGAATAAAAAAAAACTAAACTCTCACGCGGGCGAAGTCGCGAGTAACAGGTAGTGTTTGTTAAAAGTACAATCCGCCTTATTTTAGATAGTCATTGAACTTAGAAATGTTATATCAAACGGGGATTTTCAATTTTCTAGGTTAGGTTGGGTTTTTATTTAACTTGCCCGTTTGTTTATTTATTTGGGTCAAATCTTGCAAGTTAAATTTGACCCACTTCCAGTAGTCCGATCGACTTGAAATTAGCTAAACTTGTGTAAATCTGGTGACAATACAATAATCTAATAGTGACATCTGGTAGTCCGGATCGTCTCCACAGGACGGAACTTTTCAACGGTTAATGGCATCGACTTGAAATTTGGATTCAAATGTGACAAATACAAGCACAGCCAACAAAATTAGCAAAAGCCTTGTATTCAAATTTAAATTTTTATCAAATACTTATTTTAATAATAGGTGTACAAGGGACGTAGATGATGTTGCAGGCAACAGCTAGTCTGCGATATCGATACCCGCCCATGCTACTGGTACTCGGGTTACAAAGGGCGGTGGATCAAACGCGCTCCGGTTTCGGGTTGCGTCGACGAAACACATTTGGTGTCTATTTTAGGAAGGGGTGGTTTGCTAATTGTGGGGACTGATTTATGGTATTTGGCTTTTTTCGGGTATCGGTTTTTGTTGTGATGATTTGCGTAAGATATTTGAGATTTTTTTTATTCGAGCAATTTTTGTTTTTAGTGTTCCGGAGCCATATGGCAAAAAAGGAAGGAAAGGAACTACTTAAGGAGTAAGTTCTAATTTCTATTATATTCTATGCTGTTCTGTTCTACGCTGTTCTGTTCTGTTAGAAATAGAAAAAGAAATAATAGAATAGATACCTATACGTTTATTCAGCCAACACATCATGACAAAAAGAAAAAACAATTAATGAAATGATAAAGAATAACAAGAATTAATATAATGTTGAAGCCGTAATGTTCACCATTCAGAGATTCCGTTCGTAACATACCTCTAGTGTTGCTAACGGCGCTGGTTTTCTGCGGAGCCAAGC